>NW_008236487.1:1418276-1458272 GCF_000691975.1 Corvus brachyrhynchos | reverse complement strand
AGAGGGGTGTTGTGTTTTCTGTTTTTCTGCTCAGAAAATGATATTTCTTCTGTTGTGCATATATTAAAAGCCAGTGACAGTTGTCAATCCCAAGTGTAAATGATGCAAGGGCATGGTCTCCTCCTAAGGCACGGGCAGTAGGTCTCACTCAGGCATCGTTCCACTAAGTGAACTGCATCACGGCTCACTCCTGCACTTCTACAGATGTTTTCGTTTGTGTCCAAGTGTCAGAATTCGCAGCCTTCCTCCATTACTGAGACCAAAAGGGAGATTTGCTCATGGTCGACTTTCAAAACTTCCTGTGTTTTGCCATGCTCTGTCTTGCACAAATGCCTTTTTAGCAAAATATCTGCAGGCGAGAAGTTTTTATAATTATACTTTGTCCACAGGACTGAGCTAGTGTTCCTGCCCTTTTTCTGAATTACATGAGGAGAAGAATAGAACACTTTCCTGTGTCTTTCTGCAGAAAGATTTTGAGCAGCTATAAAAAAATTACTACAGCTTGAAACACGGATGGCCATTTAGCTGAATTTCTGGCAGCATTGTATTTTTTGATCCATTAAGAGTGAGTGATAGAGATTAACCTAAATGGAAATCTGCACTTCCAATCTGCTCTGCCCACTTTTCTTTACATTGCTCCAGCAGCAGTACTGTGGGATCACAGAGTCAGAAGGCCAGGAAGAACCTTCAGAAGTCATTTATTACAATGATTTTCATCTTCTGAAAAGCACAACTCCCTTTTGGGTTATGCAACAATTATGTGAATAGGGGCCGAAACATCGAGGTCAAGTGCTATTAGATATAACCACTGCTGAGGAACACTTTCAGGTTCTTTGAATTCAAGAGTAGCATGACCCAGAGTTGGAGAATCACTAGTTTATTTCATCTCTTTAACCATAATTTACTCCTTCCCCATGCTCCAAGGGAGAATCAAATATACTTACATCATTTTTTACAGATGTTTGCTTAGTCTTTTGGAAAACTTCCAATGAATAAGACTCCACAGCCTTCTTTGGCAACATATTTCAAAGCTTCACCATCCTCATTGTTCAAATCTCTGTCCTAATATCTAGTCTGTACTTCCTGTCTCTAGACTAAACATTCCTAAGCTGCAAGTCATGCTTTGATCCTTCTTCCTCTGCATTCTCTGCAGCTGGTACACACCTCCCTTAACATGTACTACCCAGGACAGCCTCAGTGGTTCATCTAAAGCCTCACCAATGCTCAGTAGGGTTGAAGGGTTCTGTCCTTTCTTCTGCATCCTGTTTTCCTGCTAGCACACCCAAAGATTGCATCTACTCTCCTGAAAATAGCGGAAGGGGCTATATGGCTCTGTGCTGACTTCCTAATATCAGCTTCCTTGCCTTTCCTGTCAGAGATGCATCTTGCCTTTGTCTCAACAATTCCTGGATGCCAGAAGAGCCATTTGGGGCCCCAGCCCTTAGGAATATAATTTACGCCTGCTGTGAGCTTCTTATGCCGGGACTAGAGCAGTTCCCAGCCTACACCACAACAGAGCTGTGTCCTCCAAGAAAGAACACCAAGCAAGCGCAGCCTAGAAGGCAGTGGAGAACCTGACATTGAGTGGGAACCAAAAAGCCAACAGGTTTCTAGATACATTAACTCCTGTCCTGGTTTTGACTGGGATAGCTGATTTTCTCCCTGGCAGCTGGTACAGTTCTGTGGTTTGGATTTAGGATGAGAATAGCATTGATAACACACTGATGTTTTAGTTGTTGCTCAGTGGTGCTTACCCTGAGTCAAGGACTTTTCAGCACCCCAGTTCTGCCAGCGAGGAGAGGCACCAGAAGCTGGGAGGGAGCGTGGCCAGGGCAGCTGACCTGAACTGGCCAAGGGGATATTCCATAGCACAGCACTTCATGTTCCATACATACACTGGGGGAGCTGGCTGGGAGCTGCTGATCACTGGGGGGACAGGCTGGGCATCCACCAGTGGGTGGTGAGCAATTGAATTGTGCATCACTTGCCTGTCTTGGGGTTTATTCCTCTCCCTCTTGCCTATTCTTATTATAATAATATTTAACTTTATTTCAATTATTAAACTGTTCTTATTTCAACCCACGGGTTTTACCTTTTTTTGGATTCTCTTCCCCATCCCACTGGCTGGGGAGGGGGGAAGTGAGCAAACAGCTGCGTGGTACTTAGCTGGTGGCTGGGATTAAACCATGACAATCTCTAATGTATTCCTATAGCTGCAAGGCAAATAAAATGGTAAATCACACAGCTGTGGGTTCCTTGTATTCTTATATCTACAGAAGGCACATGCATACAGGCTACAGAGCTGCCAGAATAATGATTGTGTAACTTCCTAGGACTAGCAAGCCTTGCTAAAGTGTTTGCTGCACTTAGTGCTTCTACATCTTTTGGGAAATTAAACACAAAAATCTAGGACGCTACAATCTTACTTTTCAATATTAAACATTCTTTTGCTAGGAAATACAGGCATTAATCATTTCAAGGGAATTTGAGCTGAACTGTGTGTCTTTTTTTGGGTAAGTGGTAAGCGAGTGAAAGATGCAAGGTAGTACCTCAGCTGTGCAGTGCAGGGAGCTTGATGCTATAATCAAAAACTTCTACATTTCCTCACCTGCTGTATTCCATTACAGAATCTTAACAGGAGCTTTGGCCAGATATAGATATTCTTCTCCTTTTTTCCCCCCTGTCCTTGCTCCCTGACATCTGTCTCTCCTCATTTTTTTTGCCAGAAGGCAGAACAAATAGTGTTTTCCTGGCTTGTTCTGAACCACACAGCCACTTGCTCAGCTGAGGCAGGCAGCCTTCTCTTGACTTCTCTGAAAAGTTGCTGTTGCTTCGCTTATCATACCTTTAATTTAGAGTAATGAAGCGCTTTGAATATGTGATTATGGACCTATAAAATCAGACCTTCCAAAGCTTTAAATACCTGCTGGAGCCCTCTTATATTCTTAATGTCTCTTATCACATTAAGAGGTTCAGCTGCAGCTCCCATCAGGACTGGAAATATTTCAGCAGCCCTGAGCAAGCCTTTGGGATGACTGCTGTTAGACCCTGGGATAATTTCCATACAGCTCACACCATCAGCGAAATGACCACACTGTTATTTTTCAGTTTCTGAAATGAAATAAGGAGTTGCATGGCAAGTAAACTTTCCCATGGGAGTTTGGTGAACAGTGTGTGGCATCAAGAGCAGACACAAAATGCAAGTAACAGTGGGAATCCAAGCTGTGCATTTCATAGGCAAACACAACAATAATTGCACAGTTCCTTCTTGAGTTGTCCAGTCCTGTTCCTGTCCATGGATTTCATAGACATTAAAAGCAGATGCCTGAAAAAAAAAGTGTTCTTTATGAGCTAATTCACAGGTGCCTATGGAGGTAGAAGAACTCCAAGATATTCAATAGGTAGAGAAATGAAGCATAAAAAGAAACACCTTTCTACTGTGTACACATAATCCAGAGTAAATCTGGCAGTAACACACTTGATTCCTGTCTGCAAGAAGTGATATTCTGCAGTTCTTCTTTTAAGTCTCTGATTTTTTTTTATTCCTGAAAAGAGGAAAGCCTCTTTCCTCCTCTTCTTCTGTATAATCCAAGGGACTATGCTAGAACTGTTTCCTTTAACAGAGTTTGAGGCAAAATCTGTTTTTTACCAAAAACATTATGAGACCTGTATATAAGTGCTACATGAAGGATCCAAAAATCAAAACAGTTACTCTTCTGGAGGAAAGGTTTGGGCTTCTCTCTAACACATTCATCAGTAGAGGAGAACCTGATGGCTTTAATTCTTCCAAGACTTCAATAAAGACATTAAAGCTCTAGATCTCACACTTACTCCATGACCCTTGCTGGAGAGAACGAGCAATGATCAACAGCAATAGTTTTGCTTCACTTGAGCAGAAGTAGTCTGGGAAATTGCTCTTTCACTCCCAGAGTCCTCCTTGGAGGAGTCCTCAAGAATGCAATCTTTCCTCCACGTTAGGCACTGTCTGCACCGAGCTGCTGGGAGAGCCAGTGAGATAACAAACCCTGTGGTGCTGGCAGTCTGTGAGCCAGCCCACAGCTCCAAGGCTCCTTTTGATCACATGTAAACAGCACCATCCCTCAGCTTTCTCAGTGCCTCTATGAAAACAGCATGTGGAGGCACAGTACCTACCTACAGCTCAACAACCTACACACCACTGAGTAACAGTGGTAAGAAGCAGCTTTTTTCTCTCTTCTCAGAGACATTTGTCCTCAGATTTTCTAACTGGGGTTTATTTAGTCCCATCTGCATTCCTTAAGACATCACCTAAACAGCCACTGGAGCAAGAAAGCCCAATCATGGGCATGTCTAGAGAGAAACAGGACCAGAGAGGAGAATATCACCTAAGTACCTGTAGATGCTGCTGTGGTTGGTTATCTTAGAGATCTGTACAGCTGGAAGCACAAATCACAGAGGCACTTCCCTGCAATATTCAGCTTCCTATTACAGTCCTCTCCCTGATACAGAGCTGAAGGTTCCTGTTCAGAAAAACGAGTTTTCCTGGGATTATTTTTGGTCAGAGTAGGACTACCATTTTCCCTTGTCCAAGCCTTCCTACAACACCCAGTTTTCACTGACACAGCTAATGATGTCACAGCTTTCAGAGCAGCTAAGTCAAGATTACACTTACAAGAGCAATAGCTGTTCATAGTTTCATTAGCTTCAGAACAAAATTCAGTGCTTTTTTCCTGTTGAGCTTTTCCTCGAAAAATTTTTACCCACACACAAACACAACAAATAATGAACAAATACCAACAAAACCCTGTGACTAAAACAAGCAATTCCTTTCTCCAAACTGGAAAGGAATTAACCAAGACCATTAATTTTTAAATATTTCTGAGATATACAGATATAACAGCTACACAGACTATACAAACACTTTCGTGGATGGTATCCAAATTCCACAGCCACAGATGAGAGTACAAAACCCACTAAGTAATATGTGAGAGTCCCACTGCAGTAGTCCCAGAGGAAAGACAGACCCTTTCATCCTAGAGAAATCAGTTTATAGTAACTAGGTCAGATTAGTGGCTAGAAAGGGATTACTTTTAGGAACCTTACGAAAAACAAAGTTGTAAGCAGAGTCAGTGGTTGAGATTTATGCCTCCCTCGTGGTAGGGATCAGTAGAGCCTCTGTAGTGCCCTTCATCAGAGAGTGTAAGCCAGAAAAAGTGGACCCAGGGAGATTTGTTGTTATTAAAATATTTAGGGAATGTGCAATTCCATAGGATCAGACTGCAGTCACTTTCAGACTCAAACATGCTGCAGATGAACCGCCAGCTACTGAAGCTTCCAAATAATGACTCAACTCATTAAAAGAAAATCAGTCACTATCAAAACCTCTGAGTAAGAGCTCAAAGAGTTGAAGACATCCCTCTCTTCCTTGTGGCTTTACAAGTACTGGAAGTTGGTTCGTGGCAGATGAGGGTTTGCTTGCTTAAACACAGTTTAAGCTCAGAGGCAGGAGGGAGAGGTAGAAGTCAGTGTATACCATTTTGGCTTTTCCTGATGAGAACCAATCTGATTCAGGACAACTCTGTTGGAAAGTGTTTTATTTATGACTGGTCCACAGTTATCATATAAAGCCTTCTGCTTTTCCAAATGGGTCTTGTGAGAGGATTTTAATAGCAGTGACCCAAGAGGGATAGGTTACAGTGCTATAAATACCTGAGAACATGAACATCTTTCATGTAGCAATGGATATTTGGACATTGTGGACTTCTTTCTCTGTAAAGTGCCAGCTGGGTAACAACTTCAGGAGACCAGAAAAGAAACACATCACTGTTTTGCAACACAAACTTCTGAAACCCCCCTGTCTAATTTTCTCAGCTGTTTTTATCTTTCATAGCTAAAACTATTTACGGATTAAAGTAATTTTGCATAAATATTTGATGCTAGACTTCATTATGAATCTGGGTTTAGTAACAGCGACTAAGACAGAACATTTCACAGACAGCATTTTCCAATACAAAATCATTTAAGCATCTGCCGGCTGCAAGAATAAATGTCTCAACCAACTTGTCAGAGCCTGTCAGGCCTATAATTATGTTCTACAGCATTAAAAGAAACTACTTTTGATTGTGTGGGTATGAATTGCAAAAATAACAATACCAAATTACGAAGGCTACCGGCAGAACAGCCTCAGTGGGAATGTGCACAACGTTTACAGGCTGAGGGCTCCTTATCTGTTGTCCCCTCTGATGTGTGCAGAGGCCCTGGCAAACCTTACATCTCCTGGGCCATCCAGCTGCACGGGATTTCCGCTGCAAAGCTGACATGCACCTCCCCTGCTGCAGACTCCGGTATCTCAGCATACCCTGAGAGCCTCCAGCCTGCCCACCTGGCACTGCCACATCCTCAGGCCTCGGGTCAGGCCAGCTGCTTAGCAGGAGTCCTTCAAAGAACATAGCTGGCATTGGCAGCGTAGGATGTGGCAGTATTTCCTGTCTATGGCAGCACGGCCACCACACACACCCAGTGGATTGTTTGAAATCCTCACTGCAGTTTCAGCCTCGCTTCCCAGCCCAAACGCTTTGGTAACGTGGCTTTGGGCTGTTGTGGAGCTCTCAGACTCATCTGCACCCCAGACAGCTGCAAGCATTTAAATAGCACACAAGCATCTTTCTTACAGCCTATTTCTAACAAGGCATAGGGTTACAAGTTTCAGTATTTGCTGACTTCAAAGAACAGGGAAAAGGATGCTTCCAAACAGTGTTAATTTTAAACTGAAATAACACATTTTCAAGCTCACTAATCCAAAACAACTTTTGATGACCAAGGTTTAGGATTATACCTATGCCCAACCTGCATTTCTCACTTGCAGGAGGCAAAGAGAAAGTGCTGAAAGAATTAATAGTTTTACTGCTTGTAATTAGAATGACAGTGATACTATAGAGATAACCTATAAATGATAAAGTATATGTTTATTATATGGATAACAAATCTACTTAAAAACAAATTTAAATTTTAAGTCATTGAAACTAATATAACTTTAAATACTTAATCTTCTAACATTTTAAAAAAAAAATCAATTTCTTACATTAAAACCCTAAGTGTTTGCAAATCTCAAGAAATAACCATAATTTTTAGTAAAAAAAATAATGAATGTCAAGCTATGCTATTAGAATGTCTAATAATAGTAGACAAGTATTAGCTGGTCTGCTATTTAAGCCCTTTAGGAAAACTAACCTGCAGTTGGAAAGAAACCCACCACCAAACCCAAAACACATTAAAGGCTTATGCTGTCACATTAATGTCAGGTGACATAGGAAAAATAATTTCTATGATGCCTCCTTTAAAAAAAATGCACAAAACTGTGTTAGGCAGCAGACAGTGTGGAGTTCTGCCAAAACCCCCACAAGGCTGTAAAACGAGCAAAGAAAACTCCAACCTCTAATCTTCATCTCCAGGCTGTCATTCACCTGGAGCCTGGTTGCTCTTCCACAGAATTCCGTGGGAAAACCTCAGCAGCTGACTTCAGTCAGAGTGGAATTAGGCTGCTAACATTCAAGACCTGAGAGCCATCCTTTTCTCTCAAGAGACAATTATCACCCAAGACCAGGTCCATATGGTCTTGTTTTGTTACAGTTCTGCACTAAGGGAGGTTGTCTGCTTTGTTATAGGGTGCTTATAAAGAGATAAAAAAGGCCGTTGCAGGTAAGATAATGTGTAAGTCAGAACTATAATCTCTATCTTGAACCAAGAGAAAAATCTATAAAAGTAACTGCACAAAATACACATAAGAAAAAGATTTTATTTTCTTGAGAGTTCTGTTATTCTTTGCTGTGTTGGCTGGATTTTAGTCTTGGCACATAGTCAAAACACTGGTAGTGGCTACTTTACTCACAATTTCATTTTTGTTGTTGCATCACCAACACAAACTTTTATAGCCTCACATCCAGCTGAATAATACCCCTTAACTATTTCTAAAAAGCCCTAATAACTAACAAAAAACCAAACTAGTTTTAAGAAACTACAGCAGGAACTACAAGTCTATGACCAGCTTAAAGAACACAATGCTTGGATGGGGAAGAAAGCCTTTGTCCTTTTAGCAGCAGCTGAAGAGGTTAATTTCACCAAGCAGTCTGATTGTTGGATGAATCCATACCTTGGGAACTGAGTCAAAGGTCATTTGCAGGGAAGCAGCCCTCCTTTACCTTTACTGACCCCTGCTCCATCCACAGCCTCTTCCCATGGCATCTAATCCATCCTTCCCAAGACTCTTCCTACCTGTGTCAAGCACACAAATCACCAAACACATCCCTTCTCACAACACTGCAGAGCTCTGTCCCTTCTGCCAGTGCTGGGGACACCAGGAATGCTTGGTGACAATATGAGATGCCATTTCCCCTAGTGGCATCTTCCAGGCTGCAGCAGAAATGGCAACAGGAGTAGCAGACAGCACACTCAGGCAGGCAGAGAGGTGTTGAAGTGCTCAGATAACATATTCTGCTCAAATATGCTGCTATTTCCTGTCTCCTTTGAGTAAAATTTAATAGGTTGGATGGAAGTGTTTTCAACCAGCCACCAGGCCTGCTGGCATAAGTGATCATATATGTTTTATTCCAGGAGAAACTGTTCTTCCATTTTGTCATAGGGGATTACATGAAATGCATCATGAGATTCCCAGCGTTTCAGTACAGAAGAGAAAGGATCCATCTTTATTAAAGGTCTCCATCTGAAATAGTCACTGAGACTTTTTAATGATTATTTTCCAGGTTGGCAGCAAATGAGAAACAGTTCTAAGCTAAGACTCCACCAATTATTTGAGACATCTACATGGAAGTAGATGAATCTCATTTAAGCCACAGACTGCTCAACCCTGCACTTAAGGAGTTGGCCAAGAACATACAAATGGATGCATTGGGTTAGAGAGGCATCCATGATGAATTCTGTTATTTGTTTAAACAAGATTAAGATTTCAGCAATCACTCAGAAAAAAACCTGAAGTGGATCAGTGAAACAGTTGAATTTTTATGTCTTATCTTATTGGACAATGGTTCTATGTGAGACTTTTTCTAGAATATGAGGAATAAAACCTTTTAGAGGTAGTACCTCAGGATTTTGTTTACTTTAAACTGGTCTCTTATTATGTTAGACTTAGGTCAACTGAGTTGTGCACTGGCATCAACATACAGTTTAGATTTCCAAGGAGCAGCTACATTTCCATTAAAGCTCATAAAAGGGCATAAAGACCACAGGAAAATATCTCTGTTTTCAACTGTGCTGCAGTCAAACTGACAGGGTATAAAGAGATGCAGTAGAAACCAAGAATGCAATGTGAATTTCTCATTTTATTGCTTGTGCAGCTGTGTCTCAAGGGTATTTTGCATGGGACCTAGAAGCTGAATGTTATTTTGCTACTAAAAGTCTCATTAGGAAGGTAGGAAATGTACTAGTCACACACAGAAAAAAGCACCATCTGGGCAGAACTTTTCTCAAAAAAAAAAAAAAAAAAAAAAAAAAAGGGTGGCAATGAAAGTAGAGATGGGTGACCTTGGCTGAAATATTTGACAACACGCAAATATTCAGGAAAATATATTCAGGAAAATGTATGACTCCAGCACAGAAGTAACAGAAAGTCACAAAGTGACAGTCACACAGGTTAAGAGAGAACGTGTGGCTGTTGGGGAGGTGGGGTGGGTGGGAGGAAAAAAAGCCAAAAAGGAAAGGTAAAGCAGCAGCAGTTTGGTTTGAGAGCTGAGAGAGATGATGTGGATAAAGCTGATTGAACAGATACATCTATGGAAGGTTCTTTTCCGACTAGAGAGACCACGTGTGGTGTAAGTCACTCCCTGGGCACACTGCTGATACTGCGCTGAGGATGCTGTCATGCCATCCCTACCAGCACCTGCCATGTGCTACTCTCTGTTTACTACAATTTGGGCAAGTCAGGTTTCCTTCTGTTCTGGTAGGACTGGTAGGGATACATCTAAATTACTATTGACAAGCTGAAGCCTTGATTGGTGTGAAATATGGGGTTTTGCAATGCTGCAGAGCAGACTGAGAACACTGAGGCTGGAACAGTGTAAACAGACGAGAACTAGTCAAAAATGGGAAGTTCAGCATGTCACTTGATATTTCAGCACTGGCTTTTTTATCCAAGTAGTGTGCCAGAATTCAGATGAAAAGCCAAAACATCATGCATGTTTTGTAGAACACAAAGTCCCAGAAAATTTCAAAGGCAATATATTTTTTTTTTAATTGATATCACATTGAAACACGAAGCTATGCTTTGAATAAAAAGCATTTTGTTTTGCATGGAATTTACGAGTCTCATAACACATTGCAATGGTCAAACAAAGGCTATCAGAACAGAGGAAGCCCAAAGGAAAGGCCTAAGGAAGAGAACAGGGACATGCCCCATCTCAATAGGAGCACTTGCAAGGGATGACAGCAATTCAGGTGAACAAGGATTAACATCAAACTGACCTAAAACTTTTTAGTTCAGCAGCTTCTACCTCTAAAGTAAAATGTCATTTTCAATTAAAAAAAAAAAAAAAAATTAAAAAAAAAAAATCAAGGGGTATAATCAAAACTGTCATTTCCTCCATGAGAAAACATGCTATTAGAAAATTGCTAATGCTTTGGGGGAAAAAAGGGGGGGTGTACATACATGCATGTGTATTTACATATTTAATGTGCATTTTATAATAAAAATCTTCATACATAATCAATCATTTTCTCAAAAATCTACAGGGCAGAACATCTTCCTGATTGCAAAGGAAGGAGGTGGCAGAGAAGGGTCAAGCAGGGCAGGCACATGAAGGGGGCTGTTGCTTCTTCCCTGCCCAACAACTCACAGGGGAGAGGAGCATCACTGTGCAGCCTTAGCCCAAGCCACAGCTGCTGCCAGCTCCAGGCACAGCATCTCCCCCAAAAAGTGTCTCCCTCCTTTACCCAGGGTGTGACTCCAAAACTGCTGCTGCCAAGATCGTCATCTTTCAAGCAGCCCATCTCCAGACACCAGCAGCATGGGTTTGGAACTGGCTTCCTCTGATGCATCTTGTGAGTCACCCAGAAGCCTCCATTTCCTCTTGTTTCAGATGGTTGTTATTAGCACCAAGCCTTGGTTTTGGTCAACATTTGTTTTCACTAGTTGCTATTTTATACTGGGCCTTAAGATTTTTACTAATTTCTTTCCCCTGGAAGATTTTCCATGTTTCTTTTCTGTGGAAAAGATGCTACTTGTTGGGATTGTATAGGGTACTCATCTCCAGTTACATAAGAGGAGGTTGTGAGCCCTCTCTCTGATGTTAGAGTCAGCTTTTTTGCACAGTCATGATTCCCTTAAGTAATCTCAGATCATGTCAGCCCACAGACTCACCAAATCTTGAATGGGAGCAGGCATTAATATTCAGGTAATACTTGCTTATTTGCAATGCTGGTCTTTAAATTCTGCTTCTTGAAAGGAAAAAGTATTTAAAATTATTTAACTTGGCAGGGCTGGAAAGCCTTTGTTTTGTTTCAAATCTCTCCAACACTTCCCTTTCCCTATTATTTATTCTGTGTATGCTTGGAAGCACTTATGTCAGCCTGGCTCTTAATTCTGCACGGAGGAAGCAGAAGGTGAGGCAAGTCGGACAGGATCTGAGATTTCATCTCCTTTTCCTTACTGGTGACAGCAACAGCCCTTACATAGTGCTCCAGATTAATGGAATTTAACAGACAGCGGTCAGAGGGAAGGTATGAGTGTCAAGGCATTAATTTTATCCTTCTCTGAGGTTGTCACCAAATAGAGAGTTTTTTTCACAAGCAAGAGGAAGTTAGGGCAAACTTTAGTACACAGAACTTTAACAGAAAAAAGTATAGCAAAAGAGATTTCTTGAACCTAAGTGGACCAGGCTAAATCTAACTGCACTGCAGAGTTTCAGACATAAAATGCCATAGAGTGAAATGTGTTGCTCCAACCTCAGACCCCCATGGTTCTCTTGGAGTCTTGGTCTTCAACAACACACATTCACACTGAAGTTATACCTAAACTTAGTAGGACCCAAGAAATAGCAAACTGAATTAAAGACAAATTATCTTTTTAAATGTTAGGTAGTTTTCAGTGGGGAGGGGGAAAAAAGTTCCTATTTTTTTTTTTTTGGAAGCTGTAGCTTTGCCTGCACAAGGGGCCTGCTCTGCACTTATGCAGTCAAAGGCACCCTCAACAACTTGTAACAACAGAGATAACGTGGTTATCTCGTGGTACCAGAGAGCTCAGTCCTCCACTAGAGACCAGAGTTCCTCAGCAGGGTTCAATCAGATTCTGGTTTTTCCTCTACTGTAAGAGAATCTCAGGAGCATAAAGCTGGGCTCAAGTGCAACCTCTGCCTCTCTGGGCAGCTGGCTAAAAGTCAGCTTTGCTCTGTGCAGAGTCTGATCTCCAAGCACAGCTACGAGCAGGAAATCAGGCATCTCCTTGGTTAAATACATCATGGAGCAGCTCTGTGATCGAGCAGCTGTATGGCAAACTCATCAGCATAGCCCTAGCTTGGCAGTGTGGCAGACATGACACAAAAAAAAAAAAATTAAGAGCACCACATGTATTTATCCAGATACAGACCTTAGTTAAATACACACACTAAATTATCTCTCTCCTTGCCCAAGTCCTAACTTGACTGCAACATTATTAATACATGACATGTGCTTGTGAATCCACCCTAGGACTTCATGCAGCTACTGAAGAAATGGATCTGAAATCCTACCATGGCCTGTTTTCAAATGTGAAAGACACAAACAAAATGGGTGAAAATCTGAGTTTTCGGGTTTGGGAATATTTACCGAACAGTTTGAATATTCTGAATGAACCTTATGTAAGAGTCAACATGTTCAAACAGCCAGAAATAGGTCTGCAAAACTTTAGTGAGCAAATTCACAATATTCCTTCGAGTTTTATTTTTAGCCCATTAAAGGCTGTGTGTTTTGCCTACTTCCTGCAGCTTTTGTTTCCTTCCAACAGTCCAGAAAACACCAATATCTCTAAGGATTTAAGCAGAATCCTAAGGTAGAGATCTACACCTCAGTGTCTGTGGTGTCACCCAACAATAGTGGAATTATTTCCATTTATTTTAAGCAAAACCTAACCCACCAGAAAACCCTACCAAAGCATGCCCCAATTAAGTTAAATAAGCTCCACAAGGAGGCATTCTGCACTTGGAGAAGGAGATATACATAATATTTTGCTTATTGTCTCATTACTGTATTTCTTGAGCAAATGAAGAAGGAGTAAGAGACCTAAGCAAGTGTGGCCATCCAAGATCCTCCACTTACTCACTCCCTTTTCCTTTATATATCATTTTTGCCTAAAATATCCAGACATTATGATAAGTGAGTAACTTTCCCAAAGAGTAGATCCAAACTAGAGAAGGCTTGCCCAGAAAACAAACAATTAAAATGAGAGGTTGGATTGAGGAGGACAGAGCCAACACAATCATTAAAGAAATAACAAAACAAAAAAATAACTCTCCCTGCCTGTAAATCACTCCAGCCTCCAAACAGCTTTTAGATGCAGCCTCACCTAGAGCTCATCAAAGCAGGCCTTTCTCAAAGTGACAAAGGCATTAGCAGACCACACCCCTCATCTTCTCAGTTTCTATTTCCAGCCCCACTAGCAATGCTGGGAAGAGGAGGATTTATAGACAGTTCTCAGAAGATCCTGCATATTTTCAGATAAGTAGTGTTCATAGAGAATTGATTTGCAGCACACTCAAAACTAAGAAAAAAAACCACAAAAAACCCCATAATATGAGGAGCTTATGTTCCCCTAGAAAACAGTAATTGCATTGGTTACTAATTGATGTGCTGTAATGCCTAGATGGAAAAGTCATCAGCAGGTTGTGAAAGAGAAGAAAGAAAATTTTCTAATAGCTTATAACACCTGCTGCAGAGTAAACAGCAGCTTTTACTTCAAACATTTTTAAACTACTTTATGAAACACACTTCCAGAAATCACTGCCTTCTTCCTTGAAATCTGTCTCCTCTGGGGTGCAAAGTGACCATAGCAGAGGGACTAACTATAGGTAAATGAGGAGCTGGCTCAAGGCACACTGAGCTGCACACAGGTAGGAAGGAAGTCAACAACCTTCTCTCCAAAAAGACCTGAGACAACACAAAATGCCTGGTCATGGTATAACCCTGAGTGGAGCTAACCCTTATCCTGCTCAGCTGCCAAAAGAAATAGAAAGAGCCAACAGAAGCTGCTGTAGTTTTAACACAAAAATCTTCATCTTGGCAGACAGCATTTTCCAGCACACTCTCACGTGGAACAGCCTGATGTCCCCAGACATGTCATAAGAGTTCTTGAGAAACATGCCCTTCCTTTGGGAAAAGGGGCTTTAAGAAGGTTGCAGAGTTCAATCTGTACACCTTAATTTATTAAAAACATTTTCCTCTTACATGATACCTAACTTTTTTCATAAAAGTCTCCATTTTAGGAGTGCATTATGAACAGTGGGATTAGAAAAGTGGTAAATCTGGGAAATGGAGCAAAAACAGATGTATGGAGCTGAGCCTGGGCAGAGGGGAACTGCCAAGGTTCCACACATGGGAACTTTCCCAGCAAGGGCATGGACTCAGAATAGAGGTACTGACCCACCAGGAACAAGTGCTGCAGAGCATTTTGGGACTAGAAGTGAATACAGCTGTAACTTCCCATAAAACAAAGCAGGGAAATTCACTTTCCTGAATTAGAACGTGAATGGCATCTATATATGTGTGTGTACATGGTTCCTATCCTTGTGAACTGCTCAGAGGAATTGCTGACAGCCAGAAATTGATCCTATGTTCTGCTGTTAGGTCTCCAGCAACTCAGGAGGTCCAAATGCAAGAGACCTTAATTCAGTAGTAGCTTGAGCCTGAGGAAGCTGTCACTGACACATCTGGAGTCAATGCACTGGGAGGTGGACAGTGTAATATTTTATTTTGCTATCCCCAGAGAAAAATTTGGAACCAAGTCCTTATGCATTTTCTTATTCTGCTGGAGAGGACTGATTGCCAGGCTGCATTCCCCACAACATGTATCCCAACATGACTCTGCTTTGCCTACCTTCGTGACATACCTTAAGTACTCATTACAATTTCTGAGTGTTTTGGACATTTTACATCTGCTGATGGTAATCTGGGGACAGTTTGTAAACCAAAGGGCACTTTCTGTTTGTATTTAAAATATTTACAAAAAGCAATTATTTTAGTCCATTAAAGACATCACCTTGGGCAATTTATTCCATTCAGCCACGTAACAGAGGAATTCCCTCCAACAGAGAATTGAGCAGGGCAGGAGTAAGGAATGTTTTACTGTTCAAGGCTAGAAATTTCTTCAAACCAAGGAAGAAAACAGTACACATTCTGGCTTGCGTTAACTCGCACTATTATTTCTTTTATATACCTTTTTCAAATGCAATTTTGTACTTGACACAAATTGTCCCTTAAGCAGTTTTGTCAGCAGGTTCCTATGATGCTTCCATTGTCACCCTTTGTTAAGTATTTTCCTTGCAATTTCTGCCAGGGAAACAGGTTTGTACATTCGTGTTGGCAGGACTCCTGACTAAAAACCATAACTATATTGCCCAGATTAAATCCCTGATCCAAAAAGCACTACCTTCCAAATAGTTCCTGCAGCTGGAAGGCAGCAAGATGCCCTGTCCTTGTTGCCTGGGCTGCAGATTGTCTGACCCAATTTCTTCATTCTTGTTAATGCTCTGCAAATCCTCCTTGACACCTGAAGGAGCCCTTTCACTTGCCACTCAAGCAAACTATAATCTTATGGTGTCCCTATAAGCTCTGTCAGGCTTCTGCTTTTTCCACTTGCCCAAACACCTCCAGACTAATATAAAAACACATGCAAAATGCACGTGGATAACACACACACAGCTTGCCAAATTTAGATGTGCTCGCAGGTTAAATCCTGCGGGTATGGATATAATGTTGTTTGCCTGATTAATGGCACCCAAAGTCCAGACATTTCCTACTGAATGCTGACAAAATTACAGGTCAAACTTGTGGTCTCGGTGACAACACCCAACAGCTCAGCTGGAACAGTTGTGCTGAGGTTTAAATTAAGCCTAGCACAAAACAGTCTGGGAACTTTTGAAAATACCACAGCTCAGCAAGCCTTTTGCACACGTGAAGTTAGAAAGCCACAATTGTAGCTTCCCCTTGCAACTAATCGTAAAAGCCAAAATTATATCTTGTACCTGAAACCTGAGGGTAATTTATCCTTAGGAAAAAAGCACAAATAGGAGAGAACCCATGCAAAGGGCTCCTACAGAGCGGTGGGGTCAGCTTCCCCTCCCTCCCAGAAGGCGGACTGAAGCAGCACATTACATCAGCGCTCCTCTTTAGCCAAACCCAGCGCTCCTCTTTGGCCAAACCCAGCTCCACCTTCCTGCCCTGGCAGGGGAGAGGCAGCACAGCCTGGAATGCGAGCCTGCCGTCTTGGGCAGCCCTGATGCTCTTCAAACAGGTGATAGCATCATAAGAAAGCCCTGCTACGAATGCGTAACCCAATAACAGTGTCAAAGGCTTTAAATTGGTCAGGTTGAGCTCGTGTGAGAGCTGCTGTGTCTCTTTAATAGGGCGGCCAAGGTGGCTGATGAAGCAAACAACCTTTAAACACAGCTGGTAAATGCTCCTCGTCAATAGCGCAGCTCTCAGTGCTGACAGCACAGGGGCTAATTGCCCCTTCTCCCCTTCCTCCTCGTTGTGGGTAATTGACATTAAGCATTTAGACACGTCAACCAACAGCAAATAAGCCAGTTCAAAAATTTGCTGATAAAATTCAACTTACCTACATTACATTATCAACATTTTTTTCTCCCAGCAACGATCATGTCTCTTTCCATTCCCATTCCTTTCCTACTTGTGAGACCACATTGTCATTCACAAGAGATTCCCGAGAAGCATTGGCACAGATTTTTGGGCACCCTACTCGACAAATGCTCTTTCTCGAAGTTCAGAGTGGCCAAGTTGCATGAGCCTGGTTTACACATCTCAAAAATCCTCAGAGAACAAGAGAACCTGTCATTCCTCTCTCCAGCAAAAATATTGGCCTCTCTAGCTATTTAGGGATGCAGATTCATGGTTTGCTAGCTTTCTTAAATACCTGTCCCCCCAGGATGGTTTATTAATCTTCTTTCAGCTAATTATTTAAAAAGCTGAAAATTGTTTCTTCTCTCTGTCCATCCTTCTCTTCCCACTTTCTCTAGATTGCATGCACAGAGACCACAAAGCATAAAGATAGTTGAGTATCAGATTTGTATACCAAAGCACTCGTATCTTGAGGATATTTCTACTAACTCAAAAGCAAACCCCTCTTTCACTAAGCAAACAAGGATTACTTAACAAAAATGTTCACAGGTGTACAAGTTACTGGAATAAAGGATCTTATCCCCACCTGGCATGGAAAGTGTTGACAATGACAAAGACAATAAATGCATAAGCCTTCAAAAGTGTACTTTTAAGCACATCTTTACTTCTGACAACACTACTCCCAGCTTTTTAATGCTGGAGTGATTCCTTCATCTATTTGCCAAGAAATTATGGCTGTTTTCTGGATGCTTCACATACAGACAAGTGCCAGTTTTATCACCAATGAATAAATCAGGTAAGACAAATGGAGTAGCTCAACATAATCTTGCCTTCTTGGTGACAAAGGTGGTGTTTGAGTCTTCATTTATATTTATGACGCCTCGGCTGTCACCAGGACACACACATTCATTCGTGGATGTGCCCACACACAACAGGCACAGCCACACGCGTTCAGCTGCAGGTTGTTAAGCTGCTTTTAGCACCTGAGACATACAAGTGCTATTAGCAGGTTGTTCACGCCAAGCCCTTTCCCCCAACACAGCCATTACCCCGTTATCTCACCGGCATTATCTCCGCATTAAATTACAGCAGTTGCCCTCTGCAGTGTCTCCAGCTCACTGCTGCGGATTCCGGGCACTCGGCATTTCTGGAGTCTGCACGGGATGGAGTTTCACTCTGTGACTATTCATGTTTATGTATTTTACAAAGATGACTTCCATTATTATCTCATTTTTCTATTTTAAAGACAGCACTGCAGCCAGCAACCAGTGATTTTGGGAGCTCTTTTGGGCCGTATTGCAAAGGTATCCAAAGGTGTTTCAGACACCTCTGCTTTGCAGGGCTGGACAGGGCACACCCAAGCAGGTGAGCTCCTACTTCACAGAGCCCATACTGAAGCGTCTTCACGTCTGTGCCCATGTTCAGTACTATAAAAGGAAGGAAGACACTGATTTTTAGCAGAGTTGAGTCAATTTTTAACTAGCTAATGTAGTGCTCCTTATTGCTAGGATATTCTGCATCAATGAGGTTGAAATTTTGCATAGAGAAGAGAGCTAGTTCCCAATGGAGAGTTTTTACGACCTGGATGTAACTTCTAGGTCCCTGTATTTCTTTGGGAAGCCATTTAACAATATTTTAACAGGTGAAAGAGAAAGATCTCCAGCACACAATTCAATTTTATTTAGTCACAGAAGCTAAAGAGGTTCTCTCTTTGACACTAAAACCCTTAACTTCAAGCAGCCTTGTGCGAAAGTCAGCGTAGAGATTTGCAGATATTAATATTATCCCATCCCAATGGCAAGCCAGCTTTTTCAGCAGCTGTGAGGAGCCCTATAGAGAATGTACACATTTAAGAAATATGGCAGACTCCATAATTTTCAAAAAAATTATATATAAACATGTCTGATCAGCCCCCTGCAAGGAGGATATAATTGATATTAAAAGTGGTAATGCTGTAGGCTCAGATGGATTCTGATTACACATTATCAAATATTTAAAACAAAAGACTGTAGGCTCTTGTGCAACAGTAATGCGGGGGGGGGGGAAATGACAGTCTTTCCTTTTAAGTTTATACACAAGCATCTATTTGGGTGAGATATTACTTACTGTACTAAAAATATGCATCTGAGCAGTTGTAGATATTACAATGGGATTAAAAGAAAAAATTCTGAGAAATTCAGGCTCCATTAGGGTCACACAGCATTCATTGCAGTGGCAGGGGTCATGTTACACCTGGGGTCAATGAACACAAAAGAACCCCCTGGACACGCTCAGGAAAGATGATAAAAAAGTCCCACCATTTAGGGTGGGACCTCAGAAACAAAATTGAAATACATTTAAGTAGCAAGACACTAAACAAGCTGCAGGAGCTGGCATATCATAGACACAATTCATGGGATGTGTTACCAAGGAGATAATGTTAATAGGGAAGAAACAAGAGAGTAGGAGTGGAATTAAGTAACTATTCTTTCTGCCTGCCGAGTCAGTTGTGTTCGTGTATATGGAAGGATAAATAATCTATTTTTAAAAAGCAGTCAAAAGCATAGCTCTATTTTAAATATAGTTACTGCAAAGCTAGAGCTTTAGCTCAGTGTAAGGGTTTGTCAAAGACAACAGCTCAGGCAGGAGGGTTGTTTTGTTTGTTCCGCCCCTCCCCAAACACCTTCTATTTGTGAGAAGACATCTACAAACATTAACAAAAAGCAATTTTTGGTAAAAATAACGGGTGCCTGGAGCTCCCAGCACTTCCTCCTGTCCCCAGAGTGACAGCTATAGTATTAGTGTGCTCAGCCTCTAAACAATCAGCTTTAGGTGTGCTCCCAGCATATGAAAGCCCTCACACTGCAGCAATGAAATACTGAAAATTCTCAGTCCTCATAACCAATTATTAAATTACTGTATTCATGGAAAGACTGACAAAACAAAATGCCCTTTTGAAATGGAGATATTTCAGCTTCAGATGGATACACAGTGCTTTTTTTTGTACAGAAATTGACGGGAGCTATCTAGATTTAAGGAAAATTTCTCATCCAATAGGTGGTGCTAGCAAGTTCTCCGGTTATCTAAATAGCTGATATAAGTATTTCTTAAAAAAAAAAAAAAAAGGACAGGAAAAAAACCCCAAAATAAAACCCACTAAGAAGACCCAAACCCAATATTCTGCAATAGCAGGCTTCTAAAGTACACTTATCTTTACTATCTTAGGATTGTTATTTCCCTCTGAAATGATCAAGTTTCTTTTATTTAGAAATTTCTCCAATATAAAGATTTCTTAAAAAAAAAAAAAAAAAAAGGACAGGAAAAAAACCCCAAAATAAAACCCACTAAGAAGACCCAAACCCAATATTCTGCAATAGCAGGCTTCTAAAGTACACTTATCTTTACTATCTTAGGATTGTTATTTCCCTCTGAAATGATCAAGTTTCTTTTATTTAGAAATTTCTCCAATATTCTCATCAAAACTGCATCTGATAACACCAGCTCTTGTGTGGCTCCACGATACCAGTGACCAGCTATTGTACTTTCAAATTTCTGCTCTATTTCATATGCCCATCATTCCTTAAAGTGAAAGGGGATTTAATACTCCTACAAAATTTCATAGTGATATTATATTCTCTCTTTCAAGGCACCAGATTTTTTCTAATCTTCCAATTGTAATATATTATTGAACACAGGAACTGGCTTCTTGAGGAATTCATAAAACATGAGAACTAGGTCCAAATCACCTATTTTCAGATGTCTTCTCGTTATGTTCATCTTCCCCTCAAGAGATGAAAGGTTCACGTTTATTCAGGCACAAGGCCAAGCCAAAGGTACATCTTCATGTGAGCTCTGTACCACAAGTGGGAAAACTAACTCTGGTTTTCATGAAATGAGAAAGAGACAATAGAAGATCAAAGTAGAGCCAGTTTGTGGCAAAATAGTCCATGAATGATTGGATTAAACACCAAGCCATCCCAGACCTTGGTGGCAGAAAGAAAAAAAAAGCCATTGATGATGTCAAAATACCTGTGTTTCAGAACAGAATACTTCAGCTTGTCATTAAATTTCAAAAAAAGCACTTAATCTAACAAAATATTAAGTCCACAGTACATAAAACGCAATATTTTAGATTTAAAAAATTTTGCAGGTCCCAAAACATATTTTTGCTTTTTCACCTAGTCATTATTTACCATACACAAAACAACATTCTTCATATTTTTGCCCACTTTTATCATGTTTTCAACATTAGTTGGACACCGAGTACAACTTCACAGAAGTCACTGAACTTCTTTGTCTGCGTGACGAAACTATAGCCTTCAGATGCTACATTTATACATTAAATTGCCATTTCTCCCATTTCTTTCATCATGAAATGGGGAAAATTCCTGAATTTTCTTGTGTATCAAGTAACAAATGGCACTAACACAACAGCAAGCACAATGCACATCTCGCAAAGTACTTTGATAATTTCCCAAATGTCATTTATAGTGCTGGTTATTTATGATAATATTTCTTACGGTAATAGTAAATGCCTTGGGCATATTTCTATTGCTTAAGACTTTGCTTTTGAAAGACCTCACTGCAGCACTCTGCTGCTGAATTTTTGCTAAGTGGCAGGGAAACCACCATTTTTCTGTTGGGCAAATAAGCAAAAAGCATATTGCTGAGGTTCCTTATATCTTTTAAGAGCACTCTGCCTTCCCACACTGCTTTAGATCCAACTGCTTCCGAGTATCTTCGAATCACTGGCATCATAACACCTCCCAAGAAGCAGGGAAGAGATAAAGAAAAAAAAGTAATTAAAAAAATAAGAAGAAAAATCTGTATTTCAGCCATGGCTGAAGCCTTCCCCGCCTCAATTCAGGGAGAAGAGAACATTTGTAGCAGAATAAAAGACAACATGCGAAGCTTATCCTATCCAGCCAAAAGAGTGATTTAGCAGAGAGGAATGCATTTCCTGGAGTTGGAGAGGTTGACACCCCAAACCTTCCAAAGAAGCACAACTCATGACTATCAGTAGGTTGAACGCTGTAGGTTTCAAGCCACTGTTCATGAGGCTTAGTGCCAATGTTTAAGCACTTTCTGGGGTCCAAAGGGGGAGTTTGCTCACTTAGCTCCTCATCCCTGAGCACTTCCCATGCACCTCAGCTCCACCAAAAACCAGCCACGGCTCTCCTGTGGGTTTATCCTTCACCCTGATCTGCCTCACTACAGAGCAGCACAAGAGGTGTGGCAGAAATATATAATTAAAGGCAAGAAAAATGAAAGTGCACCTCTTTGGCAAGGTCCACAAACAATAACTGAACCACAGTTTTCCTTTTGTTTGCCCATTACCTTCAAAGAAGACAAAAGCCCTGCAACATTCAGCCCATATTCCATAACCCCAATATCCTGAATATTATTTCTGGTTCAGCACTTCTTCAAGATTGCAGCACACTCTGATGTTGCTGCACTGTGCTAGAAAAACACCTGTCTGTCTCTGCTGCACTCCCCAGCTGTTGAGCACCTACATCTTGTTCACTTCTGGGAGACAGGAACAAGTCTCCAACACCTTGGGGAACAGAGCAAAGGAACTGCCTTCCTTACAGCCACGAATAGCTCACACAAGGACTGGAGTTCATACAAGAACCTGACTTAGCTTGCAAACGCAGGAAGTGAGACCCAACACTATTATGCAATCAAGGTATATGTTGGTGAAAATGCTGCAGTTACCAAGTTGAAACAGCTTCAGGACCTTAAGTGCTCCCAGTTTTCGGTTGGTTTTTTTTTTTATTGAAAAGTATAATCCACTCCTAACTTGTCACAAGTAGGAAATCAATGGATGCAAGAAATGCCAAGGCAAGTTCAACACATACTACTCCCTGTCTGCTCCATACTTCATTATTTGCAGAGCTGTAATGGCTCTACCTTTCTTATGCCAACTGGGCTGACACCTTTAAGGTGCTCTTCATAACCTGAAGCTGTTTGAGCAGCACTTCCAGACCAAAGCCCTGAAAACAGGCTGGTGTTCGTACTGCTGAAGAAAAAAGGTCCAACATTTACAGTGCCAGTCAGAAATCAAGGACACCAAAGACATTTGTCTACTACACCAGAGCCTTCCTGTTCACCTCAGCTCATTTGCTTTCCCTTCTGTCTGTCAAATGAACAGTAGAATCATCCACGCCCGAGAATATTCTTTACACAAAACATCATAAGTTGTCATCAAAATAAAACAGGCATTTTCCTCTTTTATTTCTGAGTTATTGGCATCAAGAGTATTCCAGAGCCCATTCCTCTTGAGATTATCAATATTATTCTTCCTCAGGTAAGGATAAAATACATCAAAATGTTTAGAATTCTGAATACCAGTCTTAACATGGGACCTGTGAATGACCCTGATCTTGAAAAAGCGAGACAGAAAGAATGTGTCCACAGTTACTAATGGGTTAATTAAATTCAGAAATGGTGTCGAATTCCTCCTTTGTAAAGCAGTTTTAATAGTATTTTGCATAGAGCTCAATTAGCATACTTAAAATAATTGGTAATGGACTCAACTTGCACTTTCACACCACAATTAAAATGCATCTACAGCTAGAGACACCTGCATCACATTACCTTGGATCTAGACAGATTCAGTCACCTCAGTGACTTAGCAAGAAACATTAGGTAGCCATGATCTCAAGTGGCCTAAAATCCCTGATTTCCACAACAAATCGCAAAACTTACAGGCTGAAAAGGCGTCTTTAAACCAGCAGAGACCCACATAATGATGGTCTTGCAGCTAGGCCACTGTGAAGCCCCCCCTTGCCCTCTGCACTCCTAACACACAAACTGTGCTTGTCTCACAGCCTCTTTATTGCTCAGGAAGCTTCTGTCTGCCAGGCACAACTCCATCCATTGTGGTGTTGCTCCACAGGGCAGACACATTTAGTACGTAATTATTCAAAGGCACCGAATTTTAACAAACCATATTTTTCAAACCAGTCCACTCTGTTAGATGGAAACCCTTTTAGCTTGACTGGCAGGTTGACAATTTGGCATCCCATCATTTTAACGAGCTACATAGCTTTTGAACAGAGTTTAATTAAAATTGGCTATACTACATACACTGCCCTGCAGTTTATAGTACAATTTTCAGGTCAGATGTACCTATTAGTGCTACCTTTTGACAGTCACAGCTCTCCCAACTAAGCACACTAAACATTACTCGACACAGGCTGCAAGAGCCACTAGATAGCAGCAAATCGAGCTGTGTGCTCATCAGTATGTACAGTGCCCTCTCCCCCACCCCTTCACTGCATTCACAAGCAGCTGTGCTCTTAGCATTCACTGTGCAGCCTATGCAGAGGAACACTTGGAAAGGGAACATAACACAAAAACCCATAAACCAGCCACACACTAGAAGCACACGTGTGCTATAACAATTGCCAGCAGGCCAAGGATCAGCAATCTCAACAAGAAAGGCAAGCAGCAGCAAACACCCCAGCTCAGGGATTGCCAGCCAGGGGCTGTACTCACATGGGTGCTCGAGCAGAGGGGTCAGGGAGAGCTGGGAGCTGCTGCTCAGCAGGTGCCTGTCTGAAGGGAAGCAAGCTCAGCTTTGCAGAGAAAGGCAAGAGAGCCAGTCTTTATGCCCCACAGTGCCCCAGTGGGGAGGGACTCCTTCACACCCTTAATGAGGGTCATGAAGGACACCTGGGCAGCCCTCTGATTTTCAGCACAACAGTCTGGGTTCCCTGTCCTGCACAGGAGCACCTTGTTAGAGGTGATTTGCTCTAAGGAGAGCAACCTGTGCTGGCCAAATCAACGCCTGTGCTCTTTTCAGCTTAGCAGTGAGTCAGGTTTTGGAGGTAACACAGCCCTCTCAAGGTCGCTCCAGTCATCTTCTGTGATTCCTAGAACCAGAGAACTGAAGACAGAGCTTTCTTCACCCTGGTTTTCGTTTCTTTTGCTCCTTTGCATACTGTGCCACAGAAGGCAGTAAGTGGACTTGCACTTTCATATTTTACTGGACATCAAAGCTGGTGATGCGCTTGAAGAAACCTAGTGAAACAAAGATAAGCTCAAAGGCTTTAGTAACAGGCATTTCTTAGCACATGTGGATGCAAGAAAAAGTATACATAGAGGAGAGAGTACAGAGCTGGGCAGAAATTTACTACAGCTTTGACAGCAAAGACAGAACAAGAGGAAAGGGGGAATTTCACTGCCTCCCATAAGAGGTCTTGAAAAGATTAGATCAAAGGAGCAAAGCTGGTACGGTGATATTGCACAGCTCCTGTTAACCTTCTCTGGGCCAGCTGGGGTCAGGTCTGTCCCTGCAATCTCTCAAGCAGTGTTTTGTTCCTCTTTGTGACAAGCACTGAGGAGACATGAAACACTCAGGTCTTAACTCCCCATGGTGGAGAGGCTCCACAAAGCTTCAGTAAAGTCAATACCGGTTTGAAATAGCCAGCAATGTGGCAGGAAAACCCAAAGGTGCACTACTCCACTCCACTGGAGGGAGGAAGCAAGCTGCCAGGAAAGATCAATGAGGAATGAATTGTTTCCTGTTGGGGATGTTTACATTTTAAGCACTCTGACCATAATGGAAGAGACTGAAATTAAGACTGACATACACTTTGGAAAGCAGCAATTCCTCCACCACCGACTCACCCTGAGCCTCTGTGTTGACGACCACATAAAACTGAAAATTTTCAGCTCAGAAACAGAGTTTTTGCAGCCCTAGGGTGTTCAGAGTTGGGCTTTGAACTTGAAGCAGCTCTTTAGAATACATCTTGGGAAAAGATGGTACACTGTTATGTGGAATGACTGACATAAAAAGCATAAGGAAGGCTTTCTAGCAGTTCCATCTTCCACAAAAAGAACTGTGTGTGCTCATGCAGGTGCGTTTGCTGTATTCAGGCGGGTGTAAAAATGCACAGTGACTGTGGGTATATGCAAGCAGACAAGAAATAAATAAGAAAAAAAAAAGTTATTACTGGAGAAAACAATTTACAGATGTTTGTCCAGAACATATACAATTACTAAAGAACAAAACATAATACTAATGAAAAAATGAGAAGCGAGTAGCAATGCTAAAAGTGCTAGACATGGAGGAATCATGAGAGAAATCAAACAAGGAGCAACAGCTCTCCTCCGTATCCTATCGCATCTCCAAGGTCTTTTACCCTCCCAGATAAGAAAAAGAATGTTCACTGCCATTACAGAGACCACAGACTCATCAGTGCCTGCAATATAATTAGAGCTAAATTTCAGGTTATGTGTCAACAGCAGTCAGGCCACAAAGCGCAGATGCTCACTACTGAAACTATGGGAAGAAGCAACTGGTAAGATTGCAGTATGTCACATTCCTACCCCCAGGAATCCACCCTCAGCCTTCAGGAGAGCGAAACAACATCTAAGCTGAAATAAATCAGTAAGTTGAGGATACAAATACATTCCTTCATGAACTCAAATCCTGAATTCCAAATGACTGATCAGGGAAGAAGACACACATGCTGGGTAAGGCTTTTTTGATATTCTGACAGCAAAAGTCCATCTGAGTCAGTCAACTAAAAATACAGCTTAAAAAATGGAAGAGGTGTGACTTACTGACAAGTCTTCTCACCCACTCTTTTATAGACTCAGAACATGATAGATGGAAAATGGAAAAACATTTGGGTAAATTGTAATTAGAACTCTGCACACAAATTAGTAATGGAACAGTGAGGGAGCTCCTGCAATGCAACAGCTCAGGTCCCAGCTAGGAAACACAGGACGGGGAGAGGATGGGCCGCAGGGGGAGACTTGCTGGATTCTCCTTCACCTCCAGTGCCAGTTGTCCTGCTACAGAGCTGGTCTGAGCAGAAAACCTATTAAGGATGCCAGGAAAATAAGGGTGAAGCCTGAAGGATGAGTTCTACTCAGATTGTCACGCAATTATTTTTCCTTTCCCTTCTTCTTTTTTATTTTGACAGATTTTAAGGTGAGTTTTTCAAAGCCACCCATTCTGGGACTCCAGATCTTTTAGACAACTTGAAAAATCTCCCTCTTGGTCTCTGCTTTGCCTGCATTAGCAGGCATTTCAATTGTCTCTCTCAGGACGAGGGCTAATAACTCAACTTCTGCTCAAAGTAACTAAAAAGCTGGCATCCACTCTCAGGTGCTCCTGCTCAGTTTGGACATTTGGAGATCTGTAATACCAAAGAGGACATTGTTTCTAAACTATTTTGAAAGATGGTGTTCTCACTCAAATACCTAAATTAAATCTGATCTTTGCATAACATATACAAGCACCAAAAGAATTTCTTGTCTGTGGATTGAAGAGGTTCTTTGCTCATTTGTTCTGCTTTTCTTAAGTTTTTATGGAAGCAGAAAAATTTATTCTTTTCCAAATAACCTGTTTGGAAAAGAACATAGTCCTGGGCCCCTAATTCTAGTTTTGCAAATAAATCTAGTTCACTGAGGGTGGAATCAGGTCACCATGATAGTGAAAACTGTTCAACAAGAGCTCATGCAAGAGAACTGGAAAATTAGAATTCTATGCACAGAATCACATTGCACTAGAGCTGCATTAAAACAAGTGCACAGGACATACATTGTGCTAGCAGGGATCAGGATAACTAACACAGACAGCACAAATTTAAAGCAGTAGTGAGATGCACACAAGACCAAAGGAAAGAAGGAAATTTGACAAATATATAACCAACTCAGGAATACTGTAGTGTGCAAAAGTCATTTGCAATGGTTCACCTGCTTTAGAGAGGGAGCCATCCTGCTTGCAGCCTGTGGTGTTTTAAGGTGAAGGCTATGCCTACCCATACTGGGGCTGGCTGCTGTTGGGATCAGCTGGAAGCTGTCACACATTCCCCTCAATTCTGTCTCCTTGTGTCCACATCAGGCTGCTGACTAATCCCATCTGTCCTTGCAGCAGGTGAGCCTGGCCTTTTTAAAGAGGACCCCAGCACATCTTTTATGAGTAACACAGTGGTGGTACAGCATGGCAGAAACTGGCAGAAAACACAGAGTCACTCGAGACGTGAGCTTCACTTGAGTCAGGAGCAGTGAGCTCTCCCCAGCTGCTGGTGCACACAGCAGGAAAATGCATCGTGGCAAGCTCAACCTTTCCCCCCTTCAATATCAAGTGGGTTCAACCCCAAGCAAATCTGGAATGCATTTCCAGTGTTTGGTCAGCATTTTTCATTCCGAGCCAGAACTAATAAACAGCTCTTAAAATGCAGAGGAAAATGTATTCTCAGGGAATTACAGAATCACAGAATCATTTAGGTTGGAAAAGACCTTTAAGATCGAGTCCAATCTTCAATCACCACCTTGTCAACAAGGCCTTGGCACCGAGTGCCACATCCAGCTGTTTCTTGGACACCTCCAGGGATGGTGGCCACCCTGCCTCCCTGGGAAGCCCGCTCCAAGGTTTACCAAGCCTTTCCCATGAAGTTATCCCTCCTGATGTCCAGCCTGAACCTCTCCTGGTGTAGCTTGAGGCAGTGGCCTCCTGTCCTGTCGCTGTCGCCTGGGAGAAGAGCCCGACCCCCACCTGGCTCCAGCCTCAGGGAGTTATAGAGATCAAATTAGGAGCTTCCATCAGCTTTCTTTTTGTTGCCTAATGGAAAGCTTCAGAGCTGTCCCAGCAACACAGTTAAAGACTCGAACAAATGGGAGAACTGAATTAATACACGACAAAAATAATATTGGCAAATATCTGAGGAAAGAGTAGAGTCCCAAGAGTAGCTAGTCAGTGAACCAACCACAAAAATCAATACACTAACAGCAATTGTGTGCTCCAGAAATTGCAGACTACCTGCCAAGGCATGGTGGGCAGAGGAATTTGAATTATATTTGTAGTCTTCTAATAAGTATTGCATTCCATGTTGCAAGATTTCATACCAGTAAATGCAATTCCTCTCTCATTTATGTTTCCATACCTGTCCACTCAGAATGACAAACAAGAACCATTTCTCCAGCACTGTTGTACCTAAAACATGCTGAAGGTTAAGGCTCTAATAATTAAATATTTCCAGCAATTGTTTGAAGATGTTAAAAAATGTTTGGAATTGCTGCACTAATTATGTTTGACACCATCCATTGAAAAGAAAAGTAAGTTTAATATGATATTAATATCTCTTGCAACCTGAGATATTGCTTCTTAGATGTGTTTGTGGTGTTCCATGTCAAATTCCAGGGATTAGATCTCCCATGATGGATGCTCGGTGTACAACCAGAGAACAGGCTGTGAGTGTGTTGTAGACCGAGGCTAATCCCTACAGAGCAGATACCTCAACTACTTCTCTTGTGAGGCATTAAATCAGCTCAGGAAATTAACAGCAAAAGGAAGATGTTCCTGTACTGTTCAACACAATGAAAAGTTTTGTTTCAGACTAACCAGACTCAAAATTAAATATTTTGCTTTCTCTTCCAAGGAAAACAAAACACTGGTAACTTTTTTTTTTTTTTGAAGGAAAATGTAAGTTTTTCAAAAGACAAGTTTTATTTCAAGTAATGTTTCAAGAAAATGTTGCAATAAATAATAACACAGACCAAAGAAATCCTCTTTCATTTGCAAACTGCTTAAAACTGTTGCAAAACCTAATCCTCTCAAGAGATATCCTGTTCCGAAACTATAAAAACAAATCACTTGTGTGATTCTCTCTAATGAAGAGACTTTCTGAATTGGAGGCTGCAAGGGAAAGCATAATCAAAATTTTAGTTATATATCTCATATTTTACTGTGAACTGGATCAAACATATTTTCTATGCTGTCAGAAAATTTCAGATGTATGCCTTATAACATCCCAGCAACCTTAGTATGTGTTCTCAGACCATGATTTGAGAACCAAATTTCAAATAGAGGGCTGTGTGAGATGTCCATTGCTGTATTAATAGATGAGTGTCGAAACAAGCGTCCGTGATGAAATATTGCTGCCGAGACATCAAAATACAAAGCAAACCAGAAAGCTGTCATGTATAGAAACAGAACTTAGCAACCAAAACTAAGTGGAAAAAATAGTCAAGAGATTCTGCAGAGGGCATGTTACCAAAAGCCTATTTCACTGCTGTGGTAATAGTTGTAATAAATAGCCAAGATATGCTTAAAGCTGCAGATACCAAGAGCCCTTTCATTTGCCATTCCTCATGTATCCCACTGGGCAAACTTCCATCTATTTTGGCTTCACGCTTCTCACCCCGAAACAAGAACTGATCAAAATAATGTATTTTCCTATATATAATCTGTGCTACATCTGCCTTTTAGTTCTGCACCCACAATTTCTAGCACCATAGGGGAAAAGCCTTCTATTCCTTCAGAAACAGATTCTTCTGAAAGACAGTCCTCAGAGCCATGAGAATATTTATGGGTGATTAAAGTAAGCTTAGAGCATTGTTTTTCTTGGTTTAAGTTCAACTTGGATTCCAGCTCAGTTCCCATTCTGAAGAAAGGACACTTGAACCAAAGAAAACCCCAAATAAAGCTTGTTAGGAGTAGTTGTCTCTTTCGTTCAGACATTTTGACTTCAGCATACTCACAAAAACAAGTTGTGCCAGACACTCTGGGTACAAACATTTCAGAATCAATCAAATCGGAGTTTATGGTAAGAGTTAGAACAATATTTAGGTAACAGCGTTACGACCAACTTAAAGGTTGACTGCGCATTTAATTTTATATTTAGCAGGCCCCTTAGCTATTCTCACTTTTAGTGCTGGAGTAATAGGATCTTTTTTGCTAATTAAATGTTAATATGCAACAAAGGAGAAGCACAGGAAAACAATTCCATTTTGGGGCTTCATATAAACAGCTCTGTTCCAAGCCAATTAAAGTGTGAGAAACCTAAAGCCGGCCTTAAGGGTCTCAGGAGAAAGTTGATAAGCCATAGAGCCACTGTAACCTGAGTGTGGTACACCTGCTTAGCTGCACATCCAGCTGCAGACCACCAGGCCAGTGGAGCATTATTTTATAACCAGTGCTCCCCATTTCAAAGGTCAGAGCCAAGTGGTACAGCTCCTACTGCAGCCTGCCCAGGGAAATCAGCACGAGCCTGGAAGCAGCAAGAGGGTTTGGGAATGTAGCTCTATCATCGAGTCCCACCCCCTTGCTAGCCACACATTGTTATTTCCCTGACTCAACTTCTGTATTTTTGTTGTTGAACTAAAAATATCCCTAATATTTTTAAGCTAATTTCATACAAATATCATGTCAATGATGTAACCTAAGTGTTAAATGTTGGTACAGAACTAAAGAAGCATTTGGTAAAATGTGGTATTGCTAATCATATTAACAGTACAGTAAGCTGTCACTTGGATTCAGATTCAGGAGTCGAGGCACTTCATGACACACCACAGAATACAGCTTTTTTACAAAGAATCAGTTCGTAAAAACATGAAAACCAGTGGATACAGAAAAGAAAGAAAATAGAATTGGATAAGCCATACAGCCAGTGTGTCACCCAGTAAGGAGACATGAGCAGCCAGATTCTCCAGGGAGATGCTATGGGAAGATGGGATAAGTGAAGGCTCACCATGGCTGTAAGACTTTATTATCACACTCCTTTAGGTAAATGCAAAAGGAATTGAGATGTATTTTTAAGATATGCACTTCAGTACTGAGAATAATACTCATATCTACTTCATCCGAAGCTGTTCAGATATTTAAAGATGATAGATTGAGCCATCAGACCTTTGAGACATAAGAGATCATTATTGGTTTTAGAATTGTTAATGAATATAAAGTTAATGCGTTCAGGTGAGGAAGCCATGACTGCGTTGAACTCAGTACTTCTGCCACCAATTTCAGTCAAAGCCAGGATTTCACTCAGTGTTGGAAGGCTGGAAGAGACTTTTACAATTCAACAAAGAAACCCCAAAAAGAAAAGCTGGATTTGACGTGTTCGTTTGAGAAAATATTAAATGAGGCGACCATGGCATGGTGTAGGGACGAGAAGATTCCTTGGGAAACGAAACAACAACATTTTGGAGGCACAAGCCATTCACATGGCCAATGTGCAATGAAATACTGTCTCAGAATGTGCAAGATGACCTCACAAATAAATGCAGTAAAATGTTTGTATTAAGTTGTTTAGGATTCTGCTTGGAGATCAGCAATTTTCCCAGTATGGGATCAGCTTTCAGCAACTTTTTCCATGCAAACACATGTTGCTAGCAACACAAACATGCTAAGCTTCTTTAGTTAGAAATCACACATTTCATTTTTATTATAGTGGCTAACACTCCTAGCCTATAAAAAATAACATCAAATGAAGAAGTAACTCACTCTAGTTGCAATATGTATTGTGGAATTGGAGTGATATATATGAAATATATATATCGTATTTATATATAATATATGAAATGAAGTATATATATGAAATATATTACATTTCAGAAATAAATCAATATAGGAGACTGCATGTGTCCTTTATTATTCATAGCTTGCTTTCTTAAAGAAATATTAAGGCCTTGTGCAGCCTTTCAGATTTATGGTCTATGAGCTGTAAAAGCTCCAGTATTCTCTGGAAGGATGACAAAGTATCAGTTGATCGGTCATCTAAAAATTTTTAAATCTGAAGTCATATTTTAAGATATTTCTCATTTTTTAACCTTATTAAAAAGAGGATCCTTTACATGTTAAATTCTGAGATTATCTGCAAACAATCCACTTTATCTTACTAACTATGTTAATTTAGTGACCTTATCTCTATTTTAAATTACGATTTTCAATTATTGAGATGTCACAATCCAGGGATGAGCTGCCTGGGTAGCTCTATCTGACAGCACCTTTGAGTACATAATAAACCAAGGCACTGCAAAAACATATTTATCCTAAAAATGTCAAAGAGGGAAAACTGAAAATGTTATTAAGTCTCGTAGTCCAATGATGACTGTTGAACAATGACACAAATTCTACTTATAGATCATATGGCAATAACTAATTCATGGGCAGATCAAAAAAAAGCAGCCCGAAAAATATATTCAAAACAATGCTATCAGCAAATATATTAAAATAAAACTATATAATATTCTCTCTCATTTCTCTTTTGAGAGTTTCTCTTCTCTACCCAGACAGTCACTGATAGACTCACATAGCAAGGCAACTGTCTGGCCCAAGCAGAAACTCCAGATGACTTCCAGAATAGTCATGTCAAAACCAAAGTGCCCAGGGCAGTACTAAATTATACCTCCCCACTCAACCAGCACCAAACATCCTATATCCCCAATAACTAATATGTTTTCAGTATCCTAAATCATCAGGTTGCAGTATCTCCATGGTCAAACAGAGTTTAAACAACATGGCAGAGGGTGGGGGAGAAAGAGGCGAGGGGTGGGACAGAAAAAGCACAAACACATAAACAAAAAGTCAGCTTCTAATCAGAGAAGAAGAGCTCAAAGAGTATATAACCTCCCTGTCTGAGCTGTCATGAACAGGGCTCCAAAATCTCTGTGATAAGATTATGTTTTCTGACAAAGAGAAAAAATCCTTTAGATACACTCTGCAGATGAAAGTGGAGAAATTCTTCTATAAGTATTGATAATATTTTAAAAATACTTTGCATTGAGAGACATTCAGTGTTCTCTTCAAATGAATTCTCACCCTTTTACAGAAGAAACTGAAATAAAAGATTGTCAGGATAGAAAAAAATTAGCATGGAAAGAAGAAAATCTGCAAGCCGTCACTGCACAAGTGACTCACAGATTATCCTTCCATCTTTTGACTCTCTTCCATAAAATGTGGCAGAAGAAACATTGCAAAGCAAGAGAGCAGAGAGCTGAGCATGTCAGACAGCTGAAATTAAATGAGGGGTCAGCAGTATTTCCCAGCTAACATGCCAAAGTGCAATTTCCTTTTCCAAACTGGAGGTTAAGTGGGCCAGAAGAAACTCCACAGTAACTGGAAGATGCAAAGGAGGGAACGGAAAAGAGGGCAGAGAAAAACTTCCTCAGGAGTGATACACCCAAGAAAAAGGGTGCAGGGTGGCAAAGAGGACAGGAGATTTGTCTACAAAGAAACTTCCCGAGGCCTTAATGAGGGCAGTTACTACAGAAGAGAGAAAAAAGAAGGCAGGTAGAAGTGGGTTATACAGGTTGTCAGACAGGAGGAGGCAGCACTCAGGGCAACATCTGCCGGTTATTCACTCAGTAAGTTCTCAGGTAAGGCAGAGAAAGGTACGAGGTGGAAAAGGGAGGGGCAGATGGAGTCACAGAAAGGTTGTTTAATTAGAGGCAGAAAAGAAGAGGGGCAGAAGAGGTCAGAGGAGGAAGAGGCAGGATGAAGGCAAGATGGATGGTTAACATCTTCCTTTCTGCATTGTGACTGCAGCTTAGTGCACGCCCAGGCAGCAGGACTGGTCTGCTTGATTTCTTTCAAGCCACATTATGAAACAAGTAGTAATCCCTATTACTATCTCTCTGAACTGGTATTCCCTCAGGGCATCTAAATTTCTTCTCCATATTGAAGTAATTGTGCTCATTGCTCGCTGTCCAACGAGTTCCTGGCTGGAGCCTTTTTAAACTGTCAGTATTTTGACAGTGCACAAGCATTTAATTCTAGACTGTCTTGACCCTGGAGATGCAACCTCCCAGTTGCCTGCAGCACAGTGGCCAAGGACTCATCAGGACAGTGAGAACCACAAGAGTGAAAAAGTCCAGGTAGAAAGAATGTTCCAGTTCTCTGTATTTCATGAGAACAGTCTGGAAGGGCCACTTCCCACTTTTTCGGAGCATTGTTGTCCATGGAGACACAAAACTGAACCTTCCATGAGAATTTTGCTTGAAGCTTTAAGTCAAGGCTTACCAAACTCACTCAGCATTAAGTTGGTCAGTAACAATGTGGAAAATAATAAAGGTTGTGTGCCTTTGAAGAGTTAAACCTGTGTTTATGTTCCTGGTGAGAGAAGTGAAGACAGCAAACATATGTAGTTGGTTCTTCGGGAAGGGAATATAAGCATGCTTGGATCTCAAAGAATGAAGCCTCTAGAGTCCTTGTTTGTGGCTTAGCAGAAAGAATCTACCTTGGCTCTGCAAGGGATTTATAAGTGGATTCCAGCAGAGTAGAACTAGGAAGGCAGAGAGAGAAATTACATGCCTGTATCCTGGCAAGAAGAAGCTGATGTTGCACATCAAAAAAGTGCTTTTTAGCAACAACTAATTTACAGGTCGTTTGTGCACGATGCCCCTTACCCGTGTAGTAAATCATCAATGGTTTGGGGCAATTAGGTGTGCTTCCACCCTCTGAGTAGAGCCCTACTCCTTTTAGGTGACAGAGCTGGATTAGAAGTTGGTATTTCTTTACATTTCTCTTGCATAGGAACCTTGCTGCATGTTTATAATAGAATTTTCAAACAGCTGATTCAAAAGGAATTCCTGAGAGGATGGCAGCATACAGCCAATTACTTTTCTGAAAGCAGCAAATTCTCCCTAATAGTGAGGATTCCCCACAAGCAAAGTTCTCAACCAGAAAAATGTTCCATGTGTGTGCAGGGCTCTGGGCATCCTTCATTTCTTTCCTACAGTTAGGCAAGCTTCAACATTGCAATGACCTAATTTCAGGCAGTTATGTTTGAAAATGCTGGAAAGTATGACTTACCTGAACTCATGGAGCAATTAGTTAGAATACCAATTTCTATGTTTCTCACACTCCTTGCCCTGGAATACATTCCTCCCTACAGAGTAAAATTCCTTTAACTCTCAGATGGAAGCTATCCCACTACTGGCAAACAGCATATCAAAACTGCCACGGAAAAAAATTCTGCCATTTTGTTTTGTGGGCTTGAGTCAATGTAACAGTATAAGCCACTTATCCTTTAATCTTCTTTTCATAGTAGCAGAATGCTCAGAAAGATATTATCCTGCATTTCCTTGAGCAGGCTCAGCAGCAGCAGGCTCAGCAGCAGCAGGCTCCCATTAAAGCAGGCTGCCTTTCCTTCTCGCTGTAACTGTACTTACAGCAAGGACAAGATGGGAGCATCTGTGTTTCAATCCGGAATGACCTTCCAGAGCAGGAGTACGAGCAATTACCTGGTACCACTACAAGCACTCCCACTAGGAAGGCATGTTAGCATTTTGTATGTCATTCTGTTTGGTTTCACAGTGGCAGCTAGTAGCTGTTCTCTGCCTGCAGAGCTGGAAGAATGGAAGACTATTGTCCTGTGGCAGTATTTCCCTTCTTATTCTGCAGCACACCTTATTTTCAACCATCAAGTGCAGCTCTAGAATGCAGTACAATGTCCCATCATTTGGAGGTAGAAAGCAGAATGAGAAAAAGAATGGTTGGTGACAGTTTTATAACAACACTGAGAACCCATGGGTTCAAAACCCATTTTTTTTACTACGTCTCCAGGAGAAATTTTTCAAACACAGCAGAAGAGGATCAGTAGGTCAGAGCAGTGGCTGCTCAGGCCCCTACATCTCCCCCATATGAAGTTCTGCTGTAACTTCAGATGAAATCTAATCTGTTTTCCTGGATCAAAGCATCCCTACTATGTATGGGATGTAAAGTTCTCCAGAAGACTGATCCCTGGTTCAGACCCCCACGCTCACTTTAGGATTTTGAATCCTCTGGACACGTAGGCAGACCAGAGCTTCTGATTTGAGAAGAATCTATTTAGCATGAACCAAAACCACACATGAGAAATGTAGCAAGAGGTGGTAAGTGCGGGCAGTCAGAGGATTTGTTTCAGAACTGCACCGCTCCTCTGTACCAAAATGCTGGGGTAAAGCCACCTCTCATTTTGGCTGTAATGGGATAATTAAAAATAAAGAACACTGAAGTACTTAATGGGAATGTATCTTGAATGGATGTGGAACACAGAAAGGCATAGAGCTATGAAAAATAGGCCTGAGCACTGTGAGGACTGCATGGATGTATTTATATCACATGGGGCCCATCACTTCATTTTAAGGTATGGTTCACTTATTTTGTCTGTCACAATGTAGACAGTGAACTCAGACTTTCTTTGTTTGGTCACATTTTTTCATCTGAAAAATTACTCTCTGAGGAGATGCATACCAAATTTCGCAAACATATACCCTGCATCATTTTATGATCAGCAAAGAGAAACTTCTACAACCTGAAAGTCTACCCAGCTCTTATAATCCCCTGAATTATAATGGGAATATGATAATCCCCTGAATATGATAATGGGAATATTATCTTCCCAGTCTGGTGTGCAGCAGCTTTCAATCCTGTTGGTTTTCCAACTTGTTATTTTCCAGTCCAACAAAGCCATAGTATTTGCTAAGGGCATTCAACCCTGATGGGCTAAGACACTGTGGTATGTAAGAGCTAAATTATTTGGCTTAGTTTTGGAAGTGATTTGTGGTCCTGAGAATTACTAACTGCCAAAATATTTAAAAAGAGATGTCTGCACAAAAAAGAGCATCTATCAAAAATACTCTTGTTTGAAAAAATATTTTTGTTTGAAAAAGTCCTTTTACCCTTAGAGACATTCAATTGTTTCTTTTTAGAAATAACTACAGCAACAAAGTGAACAAGCAATTGTTAAAAAATGAGGTCAAGCTGGCCCTTTATTTGTATATTAAAATGTTAGTCAAGACTCCTGTTATCAGATTTTATGAATGGACAAAAGCTTATGTAAATGGTATTTTTATACTCTCCAAAGATTGGCAGTGATTCTGCAGGATGGGGAGAATGTAATTCAATTGATACAGTGCTTAACACAGCCCTTCATAGACTCAGACAATTCAACAGAAAATTAGACCATTTAAAAAATCTTTTAAAATTAATTCACGCATAGTAATGTCATTAAAGAGGCTGCTGGAGGTTCTGATGCAAGTTTCCTTTTAAGTGGGTGAGGAGATGAATTCCGTGTGTGAAAGCCCAGCATAAAGTTTGAGCCCTAATATATGAATATTTATTGATAGATATAATTAATGCTATAAATATTTAACTCTAACGTGAATGTTGTAAGTAGGGTGGGTGTGATACATATGCCTCAGGCTGGCTGCGAACACTGACTGAGGAGATTCTCTAAGGCTGAGTTCCACTTGGGTTTGACTCACCAAATAACCTGCAAAAGCCTGAAAACAATGCTTTCGAAAAAGGCTTAACGTCTCAGCTTTGCCATCAAGCCTCTACTCAGTACAACACATCTGAGTCATTCTGTTTACAGAGCACAACCAAACCACTGAGCAAAGGACAATGTGTAAAATGGAACAGCTTGAAAACCCTTATTAAAGTAACACTGAATGGAAATTTGCACTTAACACTGTAACATGACCTTCCAAGAGGGAGAGAAGAGAGTGAAACGGCAGAGTACCAGCTGTGAAGGAATAGGCTACATTTTCATTCCAGGTGAGGTTCTCTTATCTAAGTTGTCTGGTCTACACCAAATGCACCAAGAGCTTGAAGATCTCTAGACATTAAAAAAATCTACTTACTTAAATTGTAACTATAGAATAAAATATGGGATTTAATTATAGTGTAAGGCAGACAAACCCATTCAAATGTGCAGCCAGGAAGGGCCTAGAAAAGAGAAGCATGGAATGAAGCATGCAAGTATACAAGGAAGAAAGGTTACTAATCCAAATCCACAGTTCTGATCCAAATGGATTCAGATCTGTAGTTCAACTCACTGCATTTTGAAGTAGAGGATGCAAAGACAGGTATTACTTACTGCAGGCATGAGAAAAAATGTATAAAACTCCTAACGCCAGTTTAAAACTAAAATTCAGTAAATCTAAGAGAAACAGAATTTCTGAAGCGAAATATATCTTTTCTTACTCTTTCTATACTAAACTTGAGAAATTAATTCATCACATGGGGAAGCCAAAGGACAAGATGAGTTGCATAACTTTATCAATAACATCTGGAAGAATGCAAGCTATTGTTGGTGTCCAAAATGTGCTTCTGTGGGAATAAGAGGCTCATTCCTCACCCCAAAAGATCCCTGCACGCCTTAAATGCCGGTGGCCTTTCTTGGTTTTGTTTTTAATATTCTTCTGATGCCCCAAATGGTCAGCATTCCCAGGTAAAGGTATTAGAGCTGAGGAACCACCAACATGATTCAAGGTAGCAAACCCAACCATGCCCTCCCTGTGTTCTTCAGAAATTGCTCCTAATTCCTACAAAGTAACTGAAAATTAAAACATAAAGGATATAAGAGAAACAGATCCCCGGAACTGAATTCAGTCACTGCTTGTTCATCTAAAAACAGTCATCCCTACTCTTCTTTGCATTTCCCAGTACTGCAGGAAGACCTCTTTTTTTAAAAAAAAAAAAGTCTAAGACAGATGAGCTTCAAAGCAGTATGACCAACAGACAACACATTCCAGATGTGGGGAGCACGCATACAGTGCAGTAAGGACTCTAATAATGTCAAAGATCATTTGTGCCCTTTTCAGATATGTATTGGGCATATATTTTATTCAGGTCCCTGCTTGGGGTGTTTATCTGAGAGTACACCAGGTGCATATTAACTATGGATAAAGTACTTCCAAGCTATTATGCCAAAGCAGCAGCTTGTTACAGCTTTCATTTCACTGCTTTTATTGTTACTGGTGGTGATAGAAGTACAAGTCAGTGAAATGGCACAAGTCATTGCTTAGGCAGCTCCTGTACATTTTGAATTCTGCAGGGGTTAGGAGGACATACGTGGAAGGACAAAGGCTGTTCACAGGTTGCTGGGATCACAAATTCCCACTGAGATTCCAATTTCCAGCACAGTTAAGAGACAAACCCTGTTTTTCAGAAAGGCACTTAAATTGCCAGGTCAAACAGGTGCCAAAGCAGAAGCTGGGCCAAAAAACATAAGCTTGTCACAAAAATGTCCTCATGTCCTAACTCTCCCAAAGGAGTGCTTGTTAGTTTGTGTGAGCACATAACTTTTGAGAGCAGGGTGAACAGAAATGTTTATTTTTGGACTCTTGAAAGGGTTCCATATCCCTTCCTATTTCTCGGTGTCCTGACCAAACATTTTCCTTTCTCCGAAGAGAAACAGTGGAACTTTCTTACTGAACTAAAAGTGTATTTGAAATTTCTTAGATGCTTTCCCAGTCTGGAGAAACAAAACCAGCTGTAGAGCCCCTGATGTCGATTGAAGCTGTTGTTCATCCTCCCTGCACATCACTTCTACGTCGTGTTTAAATGCAGGTGAACTTTTCTAATATCACAAGACACTTTCTTCCATCTTCTAACCAGGAGAGCTAGGAAGCATAAATTACATTTCATGGAAGCTCCTCCTATTTCTTTTTTTTGGGGGGGGGGGGGGGCTCGTGTTTGAC
>NW_008236487.1:1415107-1418202 GCF_000691975.1 Corvus brachyrhynchos | reverse complement strand
ATTACAACAGAGCACAGCCCCTTCCTGCAGTAACTCTTGTGATTATAGTGGTCACACACACATGAGACCAGGCTTAAGTACACAGTCCTTAGCAGACAGAGAATAAACCTGAATATGTGATTTCCCCTTGATCTGGAAGCTCCTCCAGAAGGATTTTCCAACACAGATGTAAATTCAGATGGTCAAAATTAAACCAAAATTTATGTCAAGGGAACGCATGGCTCCTATATCCCCCATCCAGTTTTGGTTTTAGCAGCTGGGAGAGCTGAGCTCCTGCTCACAGAGCTGGATAAAGGCACGGCTGGGCATGAAGCCATGTGTTCCACTGCTCCGGTGCCCTGAGCACACCGGTTCTTGGAAAAGACTGGAAGCTCATTTTAATTAATTCTTCTCGAATGTTATCGTTACATGTGTGTGAAATGAAACCCTTAGAGCTGGCAAAGTGCTCAGAGCACCCAGCCCAAGGAACTGCTCTGTCACTTACTGGGAGGAGGCCTGCTTTTGGTTCTGAAACAGTCCATAGATGCAGAACCCTAAATATGAAAAGAGAAGCGGCAGCCAGGCACTGGCACTTGAGACATAAGATAAAATAGACCAACTTCCAGAGCATTTTGTCCTTTGGCAGCAGAATAATCAGGTTTCCAACATAACATAAGAGGATAAGACAGAGTCAGAGAGCTGCGTTAGCTACCCAACAAGAAAATTGCTTATAATGACATTGTCTTTAATTGTCTCTTAATGTGCATTTTACACCACTGCTCTCTGTTGAACAGAACCCAAATTTTTTATGGGTGTGCAATGGCCCTTCCAATTTCATCGATATGAGACAGTGTCTCATATAACTCATGTGGTTTGTGCTCTTGGAACAGCACCTGCTCTTACTCAGACTTTACCAGGAAGTTCTGACTGGCCACAACAGGCAACAAAATGAAGATGGGGATCTGATAAGGTGAAAAACTTGGTTTAATGTCCTCTTAAAATTGAAAATATTTACCAAATTCAGCACTAATACATTTTCCAGTGGTTTGAATCTAGATTGTTTTGGGTTGCTATTACCCCAGACTCCAATAATGAATTTCATTTTCTCTCTCCTCTGGTGAGCTTAGATTTGGAAAACCCAGTCCTACAGCTGACGTGTAGCAGGGACACGTTTGTGGATGTCGGGTAAAGGTTCTCAACATGGTCACTCCATAGAACTCTCTAGTCCCTCACTCTCCTGAGCACTGCTTGATTTCAAAGATCCAGTACAAAAAATAAATCCAGGGACATGACACCACTTACACTGCAGCTACATGAAATCCTTCAGATTAAACTTTTTTTTGTATTTTTTTATTGTATTTTGTATCCGTATGGTAAAGAAAATCATTTTTTCAACTGAGTGAACATTTATCCACCAACGCTAAGGCACAACAATATATCTACTTAATATTGCACAAAATATTGAAGAAAGGCAATGCTTAGTGAAAACCTTGTTTCTCTGAAACAAAAGTTGTAACTTCAAAATTTGGATTATGGTTGGAAGCATAATCTTATCAGTGTGATTTGTTTCAGAAAATATTTACTTTATAATTATACTTTTCACTTTTGGGAAGAGGGAATTTAAATGTCTTTTTTTTTTAATCAATTAACTTCCATCTAAGGGAAAGCAATTTTAATATAAGGATAAAAAAAAAAAGAAGAAACTTTCAAACTTTCATCATCAGAAGAATGCAAACTGAATAAGAGAAAGTCATTAATTTTCCCAGCTTTAAAATTTTCTCCTAGATTTTTTTCACTGTCCAAGTCTGGGGAGTTACCCCTCCCTGCTGCCAAATCCTTAACCTTAATTTTCTACTTCTCTTCATTTTCTGTTTCTTAGTTAAAAATAATGTTTGGTAGCCAACAAGGAAAAGGAGAAAACCCATAAATAGTCCTGGGTTTTTTTTACAATTTATACTTGGAAATGCAAATAAAATTTCAATTCAAAACAAAGGAATGAAATAATTTTAGTTCTTTCAAATAAAAAAAATTATGGTTTGTCAAAAAAAGTCTACCTGCAAAATATCCCGAAGGCAGAAAAAGCCAAAGACTTAAAAACATTAAAACTGATAGTCAAGATTTCTTCTCGTTTGAAGCACTACCACCAGCTCTCTCAGCAGATAGGACCAAACATTTCAATCCTTCTGCTCCTTATTCTCAAAATAGAAGTAATAATACTAATTTGCCAAACAAGGATCTGATATGGCTTTTTGTATTAAAGACAGAGCAGCACTTGAGGAAGTATTTTTTGAAGTCAAGCTGCTGGACATTAATAGTTTGAAGAGCTGCAAATCAGTGCCATCTTCATTAAAAGGAGGAGTAAGAAAAATATTTGTATTACTCTGCTATGTGTTTCCATAACCAGATTTCTGAAAATAAGCTTCTGACTCATGTTTAAATATTTAGAAAGGCAGCATGGTTTTAAAAAGCACTGATCTCAGTAGCTACCCACCTGGGATGAGGAAAGATGTAGAAGCCTAATTTTTATCCCACCTTTAAACTTTACTTAGGGCCTGGTCCTAGATGTTCTTCTAATTATATCACTTGAGTTTTCCATCATCTGAGTACCTCAAATGTTTGACTTTGCAGAGAAGTACAGATGGACATTCAAACACCAGTTGGCCTTTGCCCCCTCTGTGGGCATGGCAGTGGATGAGAAGAACCATCTGCCATTATTCCTTGCCTCACTCCACTTCCATAAATGTTCCATAAATGTTCAGGGAGCAGAGGCACAACCTGAGCATCACTGGCTGCTCTCGCCACACAGAGTAAAGCCTTTGGATAACAGGATTGGCGCCAGCTGAAGGAAACCACTCTCATTCATCAGGTAGTGCCAGCACCTCTCTGCTCTGCTCTGTTTCCTAGGTGGGATGCCAGCTGGCACCATCCACCACCTGTCAGGGGCCGTGCCACCAAGGACACAGCTCCTCACTGCAGCCAGAAGCCAAAGGCACGGAGGAGCCCAAGCGGAGGAAGGGCTCCAGCTTTGTTGCAAGGTAAAGGAAAATGTTCTTGCTGGTTGGCCATGCCATGGGGGAATGTTCCCTGGAAACAGATCAGAGAGATTCCAAGCATTC
>NW_008236487.1:1398414-1415013 GCF_000691975.1 Corvus brachyrhynchos | reverse complement strand
ATTCCTGCACCATCACTGAAGCTGGGTCTGCTCACTCTGCATGGGCCCTGGACTAAAGGTGGGTGGCAGAGGAAGAACAGCACGAGCCTGATTTATTATTTCGTACAAAGGGAATGGCACTACAGTGAGTGAGATTAAGAGAATGCTCAGCATAAACAATCTGAGGAGGAATGCAGAACGCGTGGATGATCATCCCAAAATGGAGACTCTGCCTGAGCCATTTTAGGTGCTTTTAGATTTCAAAATAGACCAGGAGTGTTAAATTCGAAATCTGAATTTTTCGGAGAGGATTGTAGGAACCGAGCTTCTGTGAGTGAGGGATGCCCCAGTAAAATCTGAGAAAGGGAAAACTCAGGGCCTTATTCAAAGCTGAATTTTAAAGATTTCTATATTTTTCTGTTCCTTACTTTTGCCCTGAATTTCAATAGCAAATGCCTTTCTGAAAAATCAAAGGAAGATGAGGATAGATGAATGTAAAATAAACAGGGAAGTCTTACTTGTTTGTGAAAAGAACACAGATAGCCGAAGGCAGAATCTGCACCTAAATTATTGGGACCGCTAAGTTTTAATTAATACTGTCACAGGATCCATGCTCAAGCAAAGCAAAAGCTATTGGAGGGTTTGAGGACTGTGACCTCTATCCAACCACACATTCGCTCAGCAACAAAGACAGCAAATGCAGCTCTGCATAATGAAGCATCTCAATATCAATATGATGCACTGTCATACCATCCTGCAAAAAAGCAAAAGCCAATCAATTCACAGTGAGTATTAACAGAACTGATTTGGAAAGCTCACAGGAAATGCTTTGGGACAGATCCTCTATCACCAAGCTGCTCTTCTACTCAGAACAGGATTTAGACAAGGAAAGCACCAGCAGGCCAGAACTGCCCTGGCCAGCATCCATCCAGCCAGCCAGGGGTCTGAGCTGCAGCAAGCAGAGGGGAAGGAAGTGATTGTGGCATGGTGTCTGTCACACTGTGTGAGAGCCCTTACAAATCACAGCTAACAGGGTCAAGTTAGAGCAGCCAGAGAGCTGCTGTGCTCTCTACCAAGACTGCCAGCGAGAGTCAGGGACGTGGAGAGTACCACAGCATCATCCAGCTCAGGAGATGGAGGCAGGAAGCAGTGGGGGAGAGAGGAAGCCTACAGGGACACACACAGAGGACACTGGAGTTCCCTACTCACCTGAGCACCTGGGCAGAGCTCTGTGGGCAGGATCCAGCAGCAGCAGAAGGGAGGGGACTCGGCATACAGTTCACAGAGCAGTTGCTTTTTCAACTCTTGGTCTGACTAAATCAACCTGAACTGCTTTTGGTGTCTCACATTATCTGCCATCAGCCTGTTCTCCTTTTGCCTTTTCCTGAGCTGCCCCAGGCATCTCTGGAGAAGGAGGAGGAGGAGAACTGCCCCAAGAAAGATGCAGGTGATGCTTTTTCCCTTTGACTTCCAAAGCCTGGGAAGTTGGGTGCAGAACAGAGAGCAACCGGACTGTGATCTTCTCCTGCTGTAACACAGCTCATCTAGGAAGGGACGGAAGCTGCACAGATCACACACAGGTTACAGGACGCAGAAGGGGATGGTCACGGGAATCAGTGCTTCCTACTGTCTTTCCATAAAGAGTGAAGTTGACCTGAATGTTTCACATCAGCTCCAGTTCAGTAAACCTACTTTTCATTCGCAATCCATTCAAAACATTCCCTTCAAATATCACCAGCAAATGTCCAGAGCGCTGGTCCAGAAGGCACTTTCCAGACAGATCTCACTGTGCTCTTCTTAACACCATCAGATCCCAACACAGCCAGTTACTGGCACCAGACTGAGCAGGAAGTCTGTTGCTGCAGCTAATCCCAGTCAACAGCTTTTTTAAGAGTAGGAGAAAATTTCCAGGGAAGGTCAACATGCAAAGTCACGTGGAATTGCAGACCAGAAGCTGTCCACCCAAATAAAACTGGTGAGCAAATTCAACAACTATTTTCAGGCTACCTAGAAACTAGGTTTGAATTCATGTGAGATTTGATTTGCATGGCCTAGATGATCTGCTGGCAGTCTAAGAGGTTCTGAGAACCCAACACTGAAAAAATTAATCATCTGTTTTCTTTGAGGATTTCTTTAGGATTTACCATAGGGAGCTAACTTTACTTGCCGGAACAAGCCTTTAAAATCAAAGCATTTCAGAAACTGAAGAAATGTCCAGATTTATTTTTGGAGGAGAACCAAGGGACAGAACGTAAAATCAGGAACGCAGAGTAAAAACAGAAATAGAGGAATAAGTGGCCTTTTTCTGTTCTGAGCGTTTCTTAGGCTCCTAAGTCCTCTGCTAGCCATCCTGCAGCTCTGTGTCAAGGCCAGTTCTCACAGACTGCCCACCTCTGGAGGCAGGAATGAGCAGCTGATGTATCCTGTGCACAGAAGCCTGGCAGCACCGAGAAGGGGAGAGCATTGAGTTCACACAGTTAGACTTCATGAGGAGGCAAGACCATCTCCAGCTCTACCTGAGTGTGAGGGCTGAGTCTCCCCAGCAGCTCTCATGTGAATGATGTTAAGAATGTGGCCTAAGTGACATATTTGAAAGAGGAGCATGGAGTGACTCTCTGAAGGCGCAGGTTGAAAACAGGGTTTAGCTTCATTGTTCTTGGTAAGCACATTTGATTTCTAAGCCCTGATATTCAAACATGGAGCGCTGCAGGAGGGAATAAAACCTCTTAAAATCAACTTATTTTGGTGAGAGAGATTAATAATCTTTCGAGCCAGGAAGATGTAGAACTATACTTGAAAAAGGAACTTGGGATTTGGGATTTCTCACAATCACAGGTGATGGAAAAGGTTGTGTTGATTTCTGCATCCTTAGTTTCAGATGTTGTTCTTGGTATTTTTAGAGTATTTGGCAGTAAATCCTCCTTTTCATTTTATCCTTGGCCTCATTTTTCCGTATGTTAGAGCTTTTTTACCTTTAACTAACCTGAAAGAGATCTTAGGATTCTTCCTTTTCCTTTTAAACATTTCGTCCAATCTTTATAGATCAAATCCTGCTCTCACTGAAAATATGGAATAAATCTCAGTAACTTCAGTAGGATTAGTCACAGATCCCATGAACTAAACTTCAGAGGTCTGAAGAAACTGCTGACAGGCCCTTATTGGAAATATAAAAAAAGAAATGCACAAGACAGATGAGCTAGTAAATCACTGTTAAATCACTGTTAAATCGCTGTTAAATTCCCTGAATGGCAGAGAATCTTCTGATTCAGCCATACTGTGGTCGCTGTTTCAGTCGGTAGCACCTCGAGCTGTACGAGGTGGGAATAGGTCATTTCCAAATGGAGACTATCCAAAGGCAAAAAATAACATTCTGCAAGGGTTGTTAGTGAATTAGTTCTGGAATCCTGCTACTTTTGAAGCATTCTGTGGTTGTAGGTAGGGACCACTCCTCAGAGGAGGAAGCAGGAGGGAGCTTTGAATCAGATCTCCGTCTCTCCCAAGAGGCCCCACATATCCACAGAGTGCATCATCAGCCTTGTGCCCCAGCTAAATTTCCACCTAGGGAGTTACTTCCTAACTATCTGATATGCCCAGAAATGTCTCCTCTAAAATCCTGCTCTAACTGTGCATGCTTTAACACAATTGCTCTTTTTCACTATGGAGGGATCTTCCCATGGGTTTGTTTGTTTGCCAAGCAGAAACCCCCAACTTCTACGGTTCAGATAAGAACTTCATCAGGTGAGATGTGAATGTATGCCTGTCATGCTGCCTTGCCTTGGATTACACAGGCCTGGGAACTGGAGTGAAGGAAGGGGGTGAGGGGTGGGGGTGGCAGAGGAGAAAATAATCTTTGGATATATTTTGACTTGAGTGAAAAGGATTTAATGATGTTTTGGGGCCTCCCCACTGCATCTTGCTCCATATTACACACCAGCCTGGGATGATGAGCCTGTGCAGTCCTGTGATTACAGAACTTGGCAACCGCTTGCCTGGGGCACCGATGAGGAGCAGAAATGTGGAAAGGGTGGGGAAAGAAGAAAGTGCTTTGTAAATTTCCCAGCTGCTGTATCAGATTGGCAGGCAAACCACCTGGAAAGGTTGTGGCAGAGCCATCGGCATGAATACAAAACAGAATGTTTGATTTAATAGAAGAGAAGAAAAAAAAAAACAACCCAAACTAAACCCCAACCAGAAAAGAAGTTATGCATCTGTATTGTTCTACCCACTAAACTACATTAACACAAATTCCAAAGGTGCACTCCAGGCCTTTGCTGGCATCAAGACCTTTTTTATTCATTAGTCTTCTAAATGCAGCCAAAGAACTTTGGAACTAAAGAATACGTTGTTGCTTCTGTGATTCCTTGACTTTTTTTTCCCAGCTCCATAAAGCTTGTTAGGTGATCACTACATGCAAACAATACTCAAAAACTTTGATGAGAATGGAAGGTGTCAATTTGCAGAAAAAAATTATCCTATACACCAAAATTATGTTCCTTATCTAGCAAAATGAAAAACCAAGAGGCTGGAAACACCCTGTTTCCTTTGACAGACAATATTCAGGTTTTACTGTTGGGAGGAGATGAGAAACAAGCACAACCCATACATCAAAATCCTGCTATGACTGCAAGCCCATATGTTAAACCCAAAGTTGTTTTTTCATGGGGGGGGGGGGGGAAGAAGGAGTAGGAAGATCAAAACAAAAACACCATCTCAAACCTACTCTAACCTACATATTCACACACTTTCTCACAGAGATGCTCTTGTTCCCATCTACCCCAGCAAGCCTCCATCTACCCACCTAAATACTACGCTCATCAGTGCTGCTGGCACATAGGCAGCAGCACTCACATATAGTCACTTTCTCACCCGCATACACGTCAGTAGTCCATGGGCTCTCAGTCTGTCACTGCACCTTAGCCATGACACAATGATGTTACTGATGCCTTTTCCTGGTCTTAAAATCCAGAGTCAAACACGGTTAGAAGGGAAAAAGGGATTTTACCTTGGTATTTATTATAAGGATCCTTAGGTGCACATGGCCAGGTGGAATGCACCTCAATGCACACCACAATGCCCACCCCAAAAGATCTGGTACAGCATTATAGGTGTTACTAATTAGCAGATCTATCAAAGATTCCCCAGTGAGAGGCTCAAGTGAGCCCCTCTCCCCAAGGAACCTTCCCCTGGATGGTTCTGTCTTAGTTTACAGAATGTATTCTGGAGAGGACCTTGGGGTCTAGGGCACACTAACCTCTACCTACAACGCTTCTAAAATGTTCAGTCTCTCAGCTTGACAGACAAGTCCAAGAATGTAGGCAAAAAGCACTGAGAATACAGGAGTTATAAAAAGGTATATCAGGGGTATAAAAGAAAAGGCAAAAAATCATCACGGCATCATTACAACAGCCAGAAGTCAGAGAAATGTTTATTCAGTCTCCCAGGAACAAAGTCTAGCAAACTGGCTGCAGATATTTAGTGCTGGGGGCCCATGCAGCACTCAGAAGGTACCACATCATCTGTGTTCGTCCTGTGTGACAGAGCAAGGATAATGACAGCACCCACAGCCTTCCTCTCCTGCAGTAATATCCAGCTTTTCTGGCTGTCAGTGAGGACTGAGCCAGGGCAAAACACACACGTAGAGGAGACACAAGGCACAGAGTTCCCCTAATCAAGATAAGTTTTACACATATCATGAAAAGTTTCCATCAGACCCAGCCTTGCTTCAACCAACATAGTGAGAGCAGCACTGACAAGGCTCTTCAAAAATGCAAAAATAGGTCAAGCTAAAAATGCCCCCAGCTCTGAACTTCATAGCAGTCAGTGAGAGTCTGGCTGAAGTGAGTTTGGCCTTTGAACTGCAGAGAAAATGTGCATTGCATTAATCAAAAGCCACCTTTTTTTTTCTTTTTTATTTACTAGTGGGAGACTTATAAGCAAAAGGACACCAATAGAGAAAAATACTGCACTGAGAAAATACTATGCTTAGGAGAACAAACAAGCATTACTGTAGTTGGTATTATGCCTTCTTTGTAGACTATAGATCAAGCAGAGCAAAGAGTTATCATCCTGAGGTATTTGTGTTTCATGTAATAATGCCTTAATGATTCAATTAGCATTGATTCTTTAGCTGCAACAATATTTTCTGACTGATCTAGTAATTTAGCTCTCACTGTTGATTGATACAATTCCTATGAGTAATAAAGCAGTTTGAAAGAAATTTATTTAATAATTCACAGAAGATATTTAAAGAAGATTTTTATTGCTTCTGCCACTAGTAATCCCTAAGATTTCAGAAAGTGAGTTATTTCTTTTAACAGTCTGGCATTTTTAATAGCGAGTCTTTCTATTAAGAAGTCTTTTTTCCCACCTGACATGGCTGGGATAGCTATTTAAGAATATTTACTAGCCTTTAAGTGGGGAAGATTAAGACAAGGATGGGTGATCTGAAGACGAATGTACATTGTATGTCATGTGCACAGATCACTTAGAAACAACACGGGCGACTTGTACAAAGACAATACAGAAAATCTGGGCTTGAAACCCAGCCAGAAATCCCACTAGCTATAAGCAAATAATATCAAGTGTCACTGGATATTAGAGCAGACCTCCACAGAGACAGTTAAATGGTTACTGAAGACTGTCAGAGATACTCAAGCTGTATGACAAGGCAATTTCTTGTTGCATGAAAATGCTAGTAAATAGATGAATTATAACATCCTCCTAAATGTTTTGGGGAAAAACATCTGTTTAAGAACTTCTGCAGCAGAGGCTTAACCAGTAACAGCTTCATGGTCTTTTTGATGCCTGCTGCAGTAGCAAAAAAAATAAGTACAAGGAAAATTTCATTAGCCTTTCAAAATAGCATCCTCCCTGTGATTTCTGCTTGTCCATGCTCTACAGTGCCTCATAAATCTCCACGCTGATAAGTAGATCCTGTCCAAATGAAATGCTCTTTTAATGTGTTTGTATGTGTCTCTTTGTGCATGTATTTATATACACTTCTTATTTCATGATGGCTCCCTAGGCAAAATCCCTCATTCTGCTCAATTAATTGGCTAGTGTTTCCTGGGGAAAGCAGTTCTGGAACACACGGATTTTTCCTTCAGTCATATTGTTTGACATTCATTTTTAACTCAGTGGGGGTTCAATCTGACTGAAAAGACAATGTGAGGAAAAAAACTCCAACCATTTCGCAAACACAAAAAAATAAATCAGAGAAGCCCACACGAAGTTTCGGGGAGGATTAATCCTCACTGGGACATATCAACTTTCCTGTTAATTTGAGTCTTTCAAGGAGGATAAATAGCTCTGGGTTTAAAACATAGACCAGGGAGACTAAAGACATCAGTTCTCTTCCTCGCTCTGACTGAACTCACTACACGACCTTGAAGATAAAAGGTTGTAGTTTGAAGCTGCACTCGAGTTACCTGCATATGCCATATCAGCCTTTTGCAAATATATTGGTTCAACAGGTGTGTGCTTTGCTAGGAGATAGTGCTTTCACAATTTGGGGATGGAATTCAGAGCCTAATCTTCCTAAACTTTAGCATCCTATCTTGCTCCTGCATAAAACAGCGATAATGACCCTTTCCTAGTTGTACTTCACGGGCGTCTTGCGAGGCTCCATTCATTCATGCAATATTCATAAAGCTTTCTGAGATCCCTAATAAAAGATTATACAGAGCTACAAATTATTGTTTAATGGTGGACAACCGAAACACGGCATGTGGAATGCAAATGAGAGGGAGATGTGGTGGCTTTGCTCTGGCAGACTGAGGTTGGCTCCTTGCACTGAGTGTCAGCCAGCCTGCAAACGTGAATGCAACAAAGCTGTGCCTAACCCCCATGCTACAAAAAGCCTGCTATCACAAGGGTCTCCAGAGCAGCAGAGGTTCTTTCAAACCAGATTGTACAAATGGCAATTTGTACAAAAAGGAAAACAAAACTGGATATCCACTGCGGGTCTGTTTGTCGCTCTCATCCTGTCAGCCAAGGAACTCATGCATGCAGTTATGTTCCCCCTTCTTTACTTTTAATTGGTATTAGTAATACATCTAGGTCATTTAATAAAAACCATTTCTAGGGCAGGCGAACAGGAGGTGACACAGGGAACTGGCTGGTGCATAGTTGCTTTCATGCTGTTTTAGAATTAATGTAAAGTGCAGGATACAAAAACCATTTAATCTTGTCTACTCTTTCCTCAACTTGTTTCTCTCCCTGCTACACAAACCATTATTTAGCAACAGACAGCCTTCTATTCAGTCTTGCTCTGTTTGGTACAATGTTCTCTGAGTTTGGGATGCCCCCATTTTCCTGTCCTTCCCAGCTACAGCTACCAGCACTCACCCATCACAAATACACAAAGGATTGAAAGTACTGGAGGATGTGCTCACAGGCTCACTGTCAGCTCCCTCAGACTTGCTGAAGAGCAGGTCAAACTGCCTGCCCTATCCCCTCCTCTCCCCCCATGCTTACTAAGGTAGAAAAACCCACAACCCCACAAGAGAAGCACTTTTACAGCTGCAGTGGTAATACGCACTTCAGTGCATCAAACACACCATGTAGGCGTGACATGGGTGAGGCAGATCCTCCTTCAGCCCTCAGTGCTGAAATATCCCTGGAGAAAACAGGGCTAGCAGAGCCATTATCTCAGACATCAACAGGACCTTGACTGTTTAAGAGACCACAGATTAAATGTTTATAGATCCAAAGCCCTTCCAACACAAAAAAATGTTCCTTCTGCTTTAGAACTGAGGCATGGGATGCTCACTTCCAGGGAAGGGAGAAAAGCTGAACGTTCACTACCTTCCATTCAGGATGACCAACTCATGTTTTAATGCTCAACTCAGTTTAAAAGAAGTAAAACCCCTTCAATACCATTATTTTTACTCACAAGGTCTCATCTAATATTCTCTTATGAAAAAGTATGACCATAAGAAATGTACAGAGCACTGTAAAGAAAAATTTAAATATGAAACTGAATATGAGGTTTGCAAAAGTCTGCTTCCAGAGCATTGTCTACTGGTGGAACTATAATACTGAACTGTGTCAGTGCTTGCTCTCTTCAAAAGTAAGCTCAGTGTCACACTAGGTTTCTTTATTTTGCTTCTTGGGTTAATACCATGCTATCAAACCTCTGATAAGAATTTCAAGAAGGTTTCCTATCATGTAATCTAGTTAAATCCTCTAAGAAAGAGAAAAGATACATAAAGTAAGTTTTTGCAATATATATTATTTAGAGATAATGAACATTATATATGAACAGGAGAACACATTTTCCTCCCAAGAACTGTGACTATGAATCTCAAAATATACAATATCACAGAAAGGTAATTTTTTTTGATTTGCTGTAAAGTCGTCAGGTATCATCTGTAATTTATTAGCTTGCTCATAAACTCATCCACCTCCAAAGCCATATATTTCCAGATAGGCAGCAGAATCCTGGTGAACACTAAAATATTCAGAACACCTTGTAATGCTGTGAACTCCTCACTTTTTGGATTTCACCTCAATGCCTGAAGTGGCCAACCTAAAAACAGAGACTAGACAAGAATAAGGGAATAAGGGTAGGTATTTATTTGAAGGGCCTTCAAAGGTACACCCTGGGCAGGCCAAAGGCTACACCCAAGATAGACCCTGAGTCACGGGTTCTTCACACTTTTATAAGTTTGGTCCATTTGCGTATCAGGGTTAATTCTCCAATTAAAGCTTCAGTTAATGATGTAACTACCCCAAGTTTGCCCCTCCTCTTAGTTTACACATTTTGGGCCTAGGACAATCTGGGTGTCCTTGGAGAGCAAGCTTGGAGAGGTTTGTTATATCTAACCAGCATGAGAGAGCAGCAGCTGACAGGCTGCACGAAACTTCAGAGTTACACACCAGGCAGTACCAGATTTGAGAAACATAAAAGTTAAAACCTAAGGCATCAACCCATGATCTGTAGTGTTACTCAACAAGGGCTGTACCCCAAAGGAAGTGGCCAGCTTGGTGGCCAGCAGAAGGAAAGGGAGAAGCAGGAAGAATGTGCTGAGAAGTGAAATGTCAGAGGGAGAATTAGTAGGAAGGATATCCTCAAGCTAAAATCATTTTAGTAAAAGCTGAGGCAATTATAGCAGAGAGAAATATTTTCTCACCAGACTTTTACTTTCACTCAGCAATGTTATAACCCTAAGACTGCTTGACCTCATTTTGGAGTGCCTCCCTTGCTGCACTGTGTGTATTATTAGCAAGCAAACCCTCTGGACAATGACTGACTGCTCCTGTACGTATAGAATGTCGAGGACATTTTGTATACCAACAATTTATAAACATTAAATTCCTATTAGTGAGAAATTAATCACAAGTGTGGAAGCTTTAAAATAGCTGGACCTCCTCCAGGATGAAAACCAGCAGCAAACGTAAATTATTTTTATATGTCACTGGAAAGACACTTTTTCCTAGATTTGTAAGTTCTTACACTTGACCTAGAACTTCTATGTCAAGGACCATCTTTCAACATGTTATTTTCTGAAGATTTGCTTGAGTTTAAAAGGATGAACTAAATTAACACAATGCAATCATATAAAATACATATTCATTTGACTCATTCATTGTATCTCCTCCTTAGCTGGCAGCTCCATCACTCCTGTAGTGTGTCTTGCCTGCAAATTAAAAATTACCTTCTTGATAGTGGTGATTGTTTTTAGCAGTTTAGTATTGGTGATTTATGGCTGTGGGATACGGACAATATATAGATATATAGACTCTGTGATATACAGAAAATATCAAGAGCAATATCTAACAGATCCTGTACTGCTTCTATATAAACATTCCTCCCTTCCACAGTTTCAGTGGGTTTTCAGATTCAAAGGATCAAATTTGAGCACCATTCCCTTCTCTGGGATGATTTTCTAAAACTGGTTAGTGCCTTTAAGGTTCAAAAAGATAAATTACCACTGTCTATGCACTCACTAGGTGCAAGTCAGCAGAAAGCCCCATGCCCTACCAGACAACCAAGGACAGGGAGTTGAATATAAAAGTGCAATGTTTGAATAGGGGGGAAAAGAAAAGATTAAAAGTTCCTTCATTAAATAGGAGAAATATTGTTGTATTTATATTAAATATAAACACATTGAAAGTGAAATAAATTTCACAATGAAGTGTATTGAGAACCTGACAGTTCTTTTGAAAAGAGCCATTACTGCATCCTTTCCATCTCCTTGAGTACAAAGTCACATTTTTCCCTATTGTACATTTATTAACATTTTGTCCAGTCTATATTTAAATGTGTCAACAATAGGGTTCCCACCATTTCTCTGTTCCACAACCTATTCTCCTCAGATCTAAAACTAGCCTGTTACAATTTCCTGTCATTATCTCTGTTTAACCCTCTAGATGCATCCTAAAAAAGGTTCTCTTCAGTATTAGATTTACACCATTCTACCACGTCCCCACTTTCTCTCTACTATTGGGCAAACAAGCTATCGCAGGTGGCAAAACTCCTGTCAGCACATCGAGTTCAAGGCTGTAAAACGCTTGCTATTACAACATATTTTTCCACTGCTTATTACTGACATGTTAGAAATCTTGCTAGAAATTTTTCATCCTGCCTCAAGCTGAGTTTGGGAGGATTTTTTTTTGAAATTATTTCAGTCAAAATGATTGTGCTATTAGCCAACAGGAAAATATTCTTTCCTCTATGTCCTGTCTGAGAACTCCAGTGACATTTCCTTTAAGCAGGCCTAGCATGGCAGATTAAGAACAGAAACCTGAAATGTGAATAATCTTCTCTCCTGTTCCTTTTTTCTTTTTTTGGTTGTACACACTTAATTCGAGCAAAACCTCTTTTTAATCTCTCAAGACAAACTCAATAGGAAAAACTGTATTTCACAGACAGCCACCTATTGCTTTCATTAGCACTGTGATTGCCCTTGTGAGCTCCCATTTTCTGGAGCATTCGCTGGCAGCCTGTCCTGCAGAGCACTGATTATCCTCAGCTTCTGCTGAAATCAGTGGAAGCTGAGCACGCTACCCACGGCACAGGAGGCCCTCAGCCACTGACAGGAGCAGGTACTTAAGATTAGCAACATATCAAAAACAACGCAGGAGCAGCCACTTGCTAATATTAAAACTGCTCTTTCAACCAAAAAACAAAAAACCAAGATCCAAAAGGGAGTCTTATTCCTGATGCAAGCAGGGCCTGCTGCATTTAAAAAGCGTTATTAACTGTAGTGAAATGTGGTCAAACTCTCAGAGCAGATGGAACTTGAGGGGGAAATGGAAGAGAATGGTGATCTATAGCTTGTGCTTTGCACACTGTACAGACCCATCCATCATGGGACACAAAGTCTGCCCTGTTCATGCCCTGGTAACTACTGTGGAAATCAGGGGTGGAAGAGGAGCAGGACACAAGGGGAAGTTTGACAAAAGCACATGTTTCAGCATATGTTATAAAGCAACAGCAACAATCTCAAGTACCTTGGGACAAAGATCTGCCTCTATGGCCCATCAAGTCCAATTTAAGGCTTATTTGAGCTAATTTGTTCCTTCCTACAGCTGAGTACGTCCTTCAGAGCCAAGTGGTATCATGTGGCTGTCCAAATATTATCTGATCATTTACTTGAGTAACTTTTCTACAGCTCCAAAGCTCAGATGGTTTATTCACTGGAACAGACTGGATGGACTGACTAGTCCCTCAAAATGAGCAGAGATGAATACTGCAAATATAAGACTTGTAGCCAAGCCTTCCCCTTGATAGTTCATATGAGGAATGCACCTGAGGTTGGATACAAAGTGGTGACACCCACAAACTGCACAATGAGTATCAGATAGAAATGAGAGCCACTGTCATTCCAAATGAAATACTCAAGGCAAAACGCTCTGTTTGCCAAATGTCACGTGAATTCAAATGGACCAAACAATACCAAACCTGCATTTCAATAAAAAATACCTTGGGATAGTTCTGCTTTTACATGGTTTTGCTCTGGGGGCTAAAATAGATGTTCCCCCACTCACAGAACTTTCTGGTCGGTAATGTTTTGCAAAGTATAGCAGTGTGAACTTGCTAGTGGATTTTTTGGGGGGAAGCCAAAAAGACAAAAACCAGGAAAAATAGGGTTTTTGATGTCTCCAGATGCTACAGAACAGTAACTATTCTACATTAAAAACTGGGGTATCCCGTTGGAGTGTCTCAATATTCTATAGGTTGCTTAAAAATTCTGGGGACCACATAATTTGCAAGTGTTAGACACTGTTAGATTTTTTAATACTTTACATTTAAGAAATTACGCAGAACTGAATGAGGAACAGAAATTACAAAAGTAAAATTCAATGCACAAAAGAAAAATAGGAAACACTGCTGCAGCAGCCCAATACTCATATATTTACAGTATAACATGCATTAAAAAAGAGCCCTTATAATTGTTTACACTCCCAATACCTAATTATGGAAGACAATTAAGAATTCTCAAAAGACAGAATGGAAAATTGGATATTAGTCTTATAAGTGAAATGGAGATGCCCTTTAATGCATTCCCATTTCATAGGTACAATAAAAGTCAATTAGATGTAAAAGGTCTATCAAAAAGTGAATGTTCTGGATTCACACCATCTATGAGCAAAAATGCTGTTCATTACCAAGTATTGCCTATATGATGCCAGGAGTACCAACACATTCATTTAGAAGAACTTTGAATTCTACAACTCAAATACTACGACTGAGCTCACAGTAACTGCAAAATGTTCCAACTTATGTGTCACGGGAGGAGAAACGAACAACTCAAAATCCTTTGGATTTGCTGTAGGGGACGGTTGCATATGTGGAGATCCCACTCACAAGTGGTGCAAAATCTATGAACAGCCACATTCCCACAGTTATGCCTGAACACAGCTTCCAGATGTTCTGCCACCAGCACAGCTGGGAATCCCAGGGTGCCAAACAAAGTGCAAAGCTTCCATGAGACGCTCCGAAAACAGGGTGGCAGTTAGCTTGCTGTGGTTAAAGAGCTTCTGCTAGCCAAGATACTCAGTTTTAAAGCTAGTGCTGCTACTTTTGCACAAGCTGCTGTTATATATGCCATTGTTCAGATCGATCTGTCATCTATTTCGATTGAATAAGAAGCTACTTCTGAGTCTTATAATTCCCAAAAGATTTCATGTTGTGTGTATTTGGAAAAGACTTCCCACTCTACAACCTTCAGTAGGTGTAAAAAGAGGTATTATTTTCTTTAAAAAGAGGTATTATTTTCTTTAAAGCTTCTGATGATTTGAGCATACCAGGCCAACACATCAGTTTGGAACTAGACAATTTACCACTTCTCTTCCTGGCTCCCTCTTTTGTGGCCCAACATTTCACAGAAGCTGAAAACAAGCGAGCTGAATCCTGCCACCAATTTCGCCTCCCCCTGGAAAGAGATGTAAATACATGACTGACCATGTTTTTCCCATTGCATAGCTTGCATTTGGGGTGGCCCTTACTTACTGCAATCTCCCAGCAGCAACACGTGCCCTGGTCACCACGTGGCCAGAGGGGTTGTGATTCTGCAGCTCCCAGGCTCGCAGCTTGTTCAGGAAGGATTAGCCCATCTGCTCCTCTGTTCCCCAAAGCGCTGTCAGATTTAGTCTGCCCTGAGTGCTTTCCAGGGGCTGCTCAGACTGGTATTTTGACTGGAAGGTGATCTCACTAAGGTTTAAAACCTCCATTGGAAAGACCCTTTATAGCACAGAGACCACGGTACTGACCTGGCACCACCCTTGTTCCAGGGATTCTGCTGCTGCCTGTTGAAATATTGGGTCTTTGTACTTCGTCGTGGCTGATTTCCTGATGGTGGAATTCACTGCTCTACAGTACCCATTTCATCTTACATTCCTAGCCATTTTTTATTAAACAAAACCTTCAGCATTTTTTAAATATCAAGGGGATTTTAAAAATGATATTTATTTAATGATTACTTCTGGCCTTATGTTTATTAATGCAGTGTCTTTCCCAGTCTCCCTTCTGAGCCTGTAGATGTGTAAGAGAGAGAAGGAGAGTAGGATGCTGCCTTTGTTTTTAATCTGTTTGCATTTTAAAACTACGTTATTTATTTAGAGTTACTGAATTTTAATGTTCAAATGAGTGATTCCTTGTTTAAACAAACAGAATAAAACAAGAAACGAGGAGTGCTTTATACATAAGAGCACTGTTCTAATTCTGCTGCCATCAGAATGATTGTCTAGGCAGGACAGGGCTGCTGTTCTTAGGTGTTACCATAGAGAAATAACCACAGCTAACATCGGTAGTGGACCGAGATTCTGAGGCAAAGGTGACTTTTTCCCACCAAGTGCTAAATAGCACCTGCACAGAGTGGCTCATTTCAGAGTTACAAGGTGGGCCCTGAAAAAGACGTGTAGCTGTTACCTGATCCAGAGACTCTAAAGGCTGTTCTCTTCAAGGAATGGAACAATAAGCAAATCTCCTGGGAAGCCTAAGGTAACAGGAGGTAGATAAATCTAAAAAATTCAGGGACTTAAGGGGAGGGCATAGAGAAAAATATGACCAATAAGAAACCAGCATCAACAGGATCAAGTGAAAAAGCAACCAGAACTGAAAAAGAGACAATTTTGTCTTCTGATAGACCTCAAATTTTGTATGGGAGCATACAGACCCATACAAATCGCGGGTGGTGCAGCTTCCACCTTGGTGCTGATTTTCAAGTGTTGCAGGGAATCAAGGGGGTTCCAAGGGTCAGATATTTTGCATGAAAACTGTTTTGGGAGAAGGTTTCTTCATCTCCTATCATACAAAAAGCTGGAGCTACAAACATAGAATATTTTTGACCAAAGTCCTCTCAGTCTTACAAATATCTTCTCATTAGAAGAAAATTTACAACATATTGGGATGTTTTTTAAAACTATATTTAAGCTTAAAAGCCCATCAGAACTTCAGTGTAAAGCAAAAATGAAGGCAGATGAATTACTGTACAAGCTAATTCATTTGCACCGATACGATCCATTTGATCTAACCATGATTTACCATGCACTGTCTCACCCATTGCTACCACAGCATTGCTGCGTACCTCCAGCTTCTGTCTGGAGACATCATCACAAATGTTCTGTCACACAGCACAACACACAGCGGAAGAGGGAGCAGCAGAGAGGACAGTCGTCCAAGATGCTGAGTGCTACTGAAATGACTCTGCCACGGCAAAACTGAACGAACCAAACGCGCTGCTGCACCCACGCCTGCCCAGCACCCTGCAGGGTGAGCAGGTGCCCGCGGTGCACAGGCCAGAGCTGCAGACAAGTGCAGCAGCCCCCTGAGCTGTGCCAGGCACCCCAGAAGGGTTAATCCTCGCTGCCAGGGATAGCACACACACATCTGTTTAGCACACACGCACTAATTGCAGCGCTGGCGAGGCTGGAGGCGCGCCGAGCCCGGCGCTCATGCGCGGTCCGCCGGGCGAGGCATCGATCTGCTTCGCTCGTGTGGGCTTTAAATAGCCAGATGAGCCTGCAAAGCGGCAGGAAGATCCCATCCATGCATTTACCCCGCAGCTTCCCGCTCCCCTCCCGTCATTCCGGTCTGTGTCTACCAAAGGTCTGCTGTGGAACAATCTCCTGAGCCCTGTTGCGTTGTAGCTTTCTCTAATGTGAACTGGATTT
>NW_008236487.1:1387725-1398402 GCF_000691975.1 Corvus brachyrhynchos | reverse complement strand
TAGCTTATCATTTGATAGTGGAGCTATTCAAAATGGCATCTAGTGTTTTCTTCATGAGACTTCAGCCCTGAATTATTGATGAATTAGAGTGTAATTTTAAAGGAGCTGTAATTTAGCAGAACAGCTGGGTAAGTGATAAATAGAGGGTTGGCACATTTTCTCGGTGATAAGTTTTGCCTGTAAAAGTACTACATCCAATTTCAAGGTCAGGACTCTCATTCTCAGGCTGCATTTAGCTTTAGGAAGAAAACCAGCAAGGCGCAAACATAAATTCCCTCACCCCCTCAACTCTTATATGAGGCAGGTAAGTGTTATGATGTCCATTACACAGAAAACTGCATCTTCTGAGGCAAAGAGTCCTGTCCAAAGTCTGCCACCAGTCACCAGAGAGGTGTTTCAACTATAGCATCTGTGAAAGCTGGCTAAAGATTTTTCAATTATACATCTGTTGGCTTTTTCCTGAGAGATGTTGATAAATTGAAGTCAAAACTTCAAATGAACACCTCTGCCTGTACCAACGAAGACAGATATTGGAAAAAGGAGAATGGCTTAACCAAGCTCAGTTTGGCAGTAAGAGAATCTAAATAAGTAAAAGAGAACTCATATTCTAGCCTCCCAGAATGGGAGGTTTAAAACTTTGCTTCAGTAAGCGTAGACTTCATCATGGAAAATGAGAACCTGTCCTACTGCTCTAGGAGGAGCATCTTTCCTTTCTTTGAAAGGGTTGTCCATCTACAGATTGAGTCAATATTTTAAATGTTGCAACATCTCACAGGACAGGAGACAGTCTTTCTGCCCCTTCCTACTAATTGCCTCTGAAGTCCAGATCAAATAATATCCATAAAATTTTGCTGAAAGATAAATGAAGGTGTCATGACTGGGGACACAGTTGTCTTGATCTTATAGATATATCAAAACCAAAATAAAATTGGCTTATTCCTTCCAGCAAGCATTCTGGTACCAGATGAGAACTAGAGCAAATTCCACCTCATTGTGAAGTGGGGTAGAACTTGTACAACAGCAAGGAAAACATTATGAGACAAGTTATTTCTGGCTAAGAGAATCTTGTTGTAGAGAATACAGACCAAATAGAGGCAGGAAAAAGGCAATTCAATTTCATGCTAATTTGAGCATACAGTTCTGGAAAGTGCAGGTTTAAATTTATCAGCATCTATTTTTAAATTATCAGGTAATAAATATATTGTTAGAATTATTCTTCTTGATCAGTTCACCCCTAAAATCTAATTGCTTAGGGAATCCCTTTTAGTAAACTTTTGGTTTATTTCATCCGTCATTTTTATCGGCTTTCAGGGAGCCTTTATATATATATGTATTTATTTATTACATATCTCCAAATGAGATGTTAACACAACTGCTTTTAAACTTATTGAGTCAATAAAGATCGCTCCAAATCAATCCTGTAAGCTGCCATTTGGCACTTGTGCCATACAGACCCTACTGACAGCCTTGTGATCTGCAAATATGATTCTTAGTGTTGTCTTTTCATTGCAGACCTTTGACAGGAACCTGTTTGAACTCTTTTCCAATACTGTCACCACAACACATCACTGGAGGTGTGCAGTGAGCATTCCTCTCTCTCACCTTCCTCCATCTGGATCAATTTATCCAGCTGTTTCTTGGCCTAGTTAATTCTCACTTGAAAAAAAAAAACAAAACAAACCACAATTTTAATTCATTATTTTTACTTATTTGTTAATAGAATCCTGGAATATCACTCTGGTAAAAGTGTGGAGAGAATGGCAAAGGCAAAAGGAAATCTTTAAAACAGAAAATTTTGTGCTGGCTTTTAAGCAGAAGTTACCATAGCAGCCACTTCAACAGTACCTGAAGACTAGAGAGAAACAGATAAATAAAATCTGGGAGAGATCATGTTAAAACCCAAAGGTCTGTTTAGCAGCTTCTCTATTTGCATGCATGAAAAGAAGCAGAGATGTGTGTTGTTTTGATTCCTGGCATCCCTAACTTGACAGAACCATGCAGAAGGTCTCCTTGGTCCTCATTTCCTGTGGCAGTATTCTGCAGGCATCCTTTGTGAATTAATCTCTGCTAGGTTTATATAATAATACAGCTCCACAGAAGCCATACTCTCTGATGATGAATGAGGGTTTCTTTTCAGTTTTCTACAAATGAAAAAGAATATCAACTCCCTGAGAATAACCTAAACTGATATGAGATCTCTGGATCGAATGCAGTCTTCTAATGCTCATCTAACGACAAAGTGATTTGTGTTTGCAAGTCTTGAAGGATCAAGGTGTTGAATCCTGCAGCCTGCGTATAGCCAATACAATTAATTTTCAAAGTTCATAAAACTAATAGCAAAAGTAGCACCAAAGAGCCATTACTGGTGTGTAGGTCAAACACAGCACAGTTTGGCTTCAGAACAAAGTTTGTCCCCAGCTTCAAAAACCTCCACAGTGATGAAGAGGGATTCTTGCTTGAAGTTTATTGTCTTTAAGAAGGGATTTCCTCATTGTTAATTTGCTGGGTACAAGTGAACAATAGGGAGCATAAATAGACCTTCTCAAAGGTTAATAAAGAAAATATAAAACTGCGTAGCTGGGATTCTTCTCTGCTACTAATGTACATGACAACTATCTTTCGATGAAAGAAGGAAATCAGGAAAGAGATTACCCAGTTCAGTTCTACAGCAGTGTTAATGAGATTTAGTCTCACTGGGGCTCTCTCTGTGTTTGTCAATTATGCCATTTTACCTGTCCTTTTGGCTTTTATTTCTCCAGTGACTCCTCTATGCAGTTTCCCAAATAACAATGAATAACAATAATGAAAACTTGCATTTTAATGAAGGTTTTGTTAGAAAAAACAAACATACAGCAACAGATTATAATGTAGGCTCTGGGTACGGAAGAGTGCTTAAGAAAATTATTTACTTTGGACCTGTACAGCAGTCTTACAAAGAGACTGACACAAACGCTAAAGTACTTTCCTGAGCAGGTTTTGCAGAAGTTTTAGTCTGTGTAATATTTTTCCACATCACCCAAGATGCAGGAATTATTATTTTCCCCGAAGCTTTATCTTTTTGCTACTGAGAGTGCTTATGGAAGTTCAATTCCCATCACTTCAGGGATCATATTTCTACATCAGCTGAGACAGTGCCTCTCTCAATGATATTATGATGTTACATGGACAAGGAAGACAAATGTGAGAGAACTGAGGGCAATAAAAGAGTAACAGGAAGCAAGCAAAAAAAAAAGAACTGGGAGAACATGAACCCAAGATGTACAATATTTTTTTCAGAAGGAAAAGTGGAGCTGAAGGATGCTAATAATGGGAAGGGAAGGCTAATCTGTTCTCATGCATTCCCATTGACTTAAAATATACAATATTGTGGAGCTTAGACTTAAATTTAAGACTCCTAATTTCTGCTGGCTTGGGAAGTTAGAGCATGTGCCTTTAATATCAAACAACAAACTTGAATGTCAAAATGTCCATTTAAATCCACTGCTGTGCAATTGCTTAGAAGGAGAGTGGAAGTGTGCAGCAAGAATTTAACTTTTCTTATAGATCTGGATTCAGCTATTCTTAAGTATAATTTATGCAATTTTTCTTGTGTGGAAATTAGTGACTGAAATATTTAACTAAATCAAATTTTGTGTGAAGATATGAAACTCATAAAATATGTATCAAAAGACTCCTGAATAAACCTATAAAAAAAAAAGGAGAAAAATCAGCTCACAGAGAGGTCAAGCTAACAGCCAAGTGTGAATCTGTTCAGTCATCCGAAAGCATTGATGATTGCCCTGTCATCAATGAAAAGATATAATTACCAACTAGACCTAAATCTCAGTTTGTGCAAGGATTGCAAATCTGCTTAATTAAGACCAGCCACCCATAAAGCCCAAATGGTTGTCAGTTCAGAAAAACCTCACTGCAATCTGCTGAAGTTTGTGTGCTAAAAAGAAGTGACACAAGGATTGGCAGGATGGTCTCATGGTTTCAAAAGTAAGTTTATTTGTGAGCTTGGATATGCCTGCTTCATTTGAGACCTTCAACCTGCGCTTCAAACACTATTTAATTCAATTTCTTATCTGCAAAGTGAGGATAAATAATATGAGGCCTTTTTCAAAAGCATTTCATGATTCTTGGCTGAAAGAACCTACAGAAGTGTAAACTATTTATTATTATTATGCAAATTGTTGTGGAGAATGGCTCTGTAGCAGCTAACTGAAATTTCTCCATTTCAAAAACATCTCTTCCAATGGAATTCTCTCCTAATCCCAAAATATACTTTCATTGTATTAAATTACCATGAAAAAGCCTCAAGGGACAAGTTCCCACATTTTCATTCATTCTTTACTAACTTCACCTTGACTGAATAAAGTGTCTCTTTAAATAATGATGGAGGGAAAACTGATTAAGGAATTCAGGATTGAGTCAGGAAAGTATCATTTTCCTATGCACATGGAACAGGAAGCAATTGACCTTCCCTAGACATTACCTTTGTTATAATACAGTGAAATAGATTTGGTAGGTTGTTACTATTCTTAGTTAAGAGAAACACCCCTCAGCATCACACACTGTGTATTCCAGCTCTCATTTGTCATGCTAAATTTATTCAGATAAGTTTTAAAATAGCTAAAATTATTTACTCAAAAAAATAAGCTTATCAAAGAAGCAAAGCACATTGTTTTATTCCTAAAATCTTCAGGAGCATCTCTAGGCAGATTAATTAAAAAACATAAAAAATCCAAAAACAAACAAAAAAAAAAATCAGGATTAAAGGATTCCTGAGTTCAAAATGCATTTGGAAAAAGCACATCCATAACAATGTTTTTATTTTCAATTCAGTACTCCTGTCTGAAAAATCACATATCTGAACGATAACCCCCTAAAGCTGATGAATGTCTTTATTTTGACTAAACTACATCTGGCAGACAGTTTCCAAAGCCTTTCATAGTCCACTTAAATTCAGAGTTTTATTTTCAATATACAATCATTACTCCATTCCCCATCTCCACTTCAACACAGAGGTACTGCTAAGCAGATGACAAACACTAACAATTTCATGGTACATAAAATTCTGCCAATTGATAATGCCACTCTCTTTCTGTCCAGGTTCAAGTACTTTAGAAGTCGTTCAGAAATTGAATTCAATTCTTTGATCTTCATGCATTTGGATTCAAAAGAAAATAAGCAAACTACACATCACCATGAAGTCTCTTTTAAGACACTCAGCGCTACAGCTATCAAACAGGATATGGTCTTTCCAAGAAACAGCAAATCTCTGCAGATTTTCTTTTCTATGAACAGAGTTTATTTCAATTCCTGGAGAAGAGGTAAAAATGAAACTTTCTTTGAAAACATTCCCTGTCGTTTTGTTTCACAAGGAAAAGCAGCAAGAACATTCTAGTCATGAAACTCACAGAAGGCTCAGCTGAGCATCTCCAACCAAACTCTGCCTGTTTACCACCACAGCACCCAGAGAACAGCCCCATTACAAACTGTCTGGAAGAAAACAGACAATTTCCCCAACCCAGTGTGCTCCAAAGTTTGTATGATGTGATCAGCAGAGCAGGCTGTTTCTACAAAATTCTCCCACTTCCCTTAAGTTTCTCATTTCCACAGAGGCTAAATGGTCCCTCCATCGATTGCTTGAACCCAGGGCATCGCTATCTCCTGCTCTTTCCTTCCCTGCACTGACTGCTCAGTCACTTCCACTACCTCTAACAGACTATCCCTTCACTCACATGAAACTGGGAGAGAAAACAGACACTGTTTCACAGGGGGCTGGAAGCGCATGGGGTCTTTGATTAGTCTTGCACAGATCTATTTCCGTGGGTTGGCAACCACAACGAAAATTTCAGGGACCTATAGTTTGAGTATCACTTGCTGAGGTTTGGCAGAATCCATGTTTTTTCCTACCATGCCCTGCCCATGGCTTGTAATTTTCTCCCAGATCCTGTCTTTCATCTCTCCATCTTCAGGTGCCTGATGGCTCTAAGTTTTCCAGACATCATTCCATCAGTGACCTTCAGCTCAACCCTCATTCTGGGACACCAGTTACAGTATTAAGCATATCTTTGCTTTGACATTTCATTAGACAGACATCAAAATGTGTGTAATAAACACATTTCAAGATATTTCACTGCTGTGAAAACATTTTCCTCCAATCTCCCTGTGAATACTGTTATCCTTTTGTGTAACATTTCACTGTAGTATTAATTCCTCAGTGTCAGGACCTGTTGTTTTATTTGTCTGTAGAGTGCCACAAACATCTGTGGCTCTGTAAAAAATAGGAAAAAAAGTCATGAAAATACCATGTTCTTATTTTTCCTTAACAGTTTCTTGTCTCTCTCACCTATAAATGCAAAATCATCTTGAAAGTTTATCACAAGTAGACTGACCTTTGCTTTAGGTTTTGTCTTAAATAGGCATGCAGTGTTGTAGAACAAGTCAAAAGCCTTGCCCATCTTCTGCTGTTTTGCTACGTGGCAATGGCTCAGATGTCTCACTCTGCTATTTCAAGTGGTTAACTGCATTACCTAAAGTAAGCCCTGATTGTCAAAGCTTGAGCCCATATCCTTCCCTGTTTTCTCTGAAGGTAATGCAATTTCAGATAAACGATTATTTCATCTAATGAGAAAATAGAATGACAATGCTCTCTCTAATGCACTGAAAGGATCTGAGCACTAATGTTTTAATACACTGTAATGAACATTAAGAAAATATCTTTTCATCTTGTGAAAGGGAAAATTTTTGATTGCAGAAATGCATCTGTGATAGCAACACTACGCAGCATTGCATATTCAGCCCAGGCTGATGATGCTTACAGGGCACACAACACAAAGCACTGTTTTTTTTATATGCTTTTGTTCCTGGGTCTTAAGTGAGATGTTCGAGGAAAGCGTGAGGGCAATATTTTGAAGTTACATAACACACTGTCAACCCTTCACAGTTAAAAATAAAAGGATTCAGACTCTGCTCCATAATTGTAATTTACAATGAAGAGTTGCATAGATGTATTCTCCTAAAGAATTTCAGTATTTATTCCTCTTTTTAGCACTGTGAATCATCCCACTTCTCTCTTCAGGCAAGCTGCACACACACACACAGGGACTCTACTGGATTAGGAACAAAAAAGATCAGTTCCAAAGTGTCCTTGTTTTCTGCTTTTGTTGCTTGCAGGCAATTGATAGAAAGTTAAAGCAAAGTATCCGTACACCCCTCAAAGCTGATGTTGGAATGCACCTCAGGTTTTGTTTCTCCCCAAAACCCTCCCATACCCTTCTCTTCTCCTAAGTGCTGAGTATTTGCACCACAAATGTTTACACCACAGCTTGGGCAAGATACTTCAGGGTAAGAGAGGAAACTCTGGACACAAAGGTGCTGCCAGACCTACAGGAAGGAGAGAGAAACAACATTTTTATTTCTTTTAATCACCCAGTTTGAGGAACTGAGGTGCCAAGAGACAACAAACTGTGGCTCAACTAACAACTAGAATCCTGAATATATTTCTAAAAGCCTACCAGGGCAACAGAGTCCTGCCCCTTGGCAATAGTCCTATTTGCAATAGCTGTGTTTTTCTATAAATTTTTAAGGCTTTTATTTCCAAAGGAATGATGAACTACAAGCAACCACCTGCAACCATGCAATAATTGCAAAAGGACTCGTAGCTTGGTTGTATTCTAAGGCATTTTCCATCCTGCCAACAGCTTGTTGGACAGATTATTATTATTATTGAGAGAATAAAATGTTTACTGTGTCAGCAGGGTAACTATATCGGGGAAAAAACCCCACATGAACGTTCAGAGTCTCTCCCCAAAATAGAGCTATGTGCTAAAATAAAGAATGATGTCTGTACAAATATTCTCAACCAGAAGAGAATTTTGTCTTGCAGAGCTCACAGCATCCCATCCTTTCCTCCCTATCTTCCAAGGGTGTCAGTCATCTTCTATCTTATCGCTGTGAGCACAATGCAGCCCAGTGCTGCCGACTCCTTATCCTGGAAGAGCATTTGAGTGATTAGAGGTTTCTCTTTTGTTTATGCATTCTTTCCAATAGCTCCCTCACTCTTAATAGTAAAACAGATATATTTTTTCCCACTACAAAGTTTGTCTAAGGCTTCCAGCAACAACTTCTACAGATACCAAAAAGACTCAGAAGGTCCTCAAGCCTTGTGTTAAGGGCTTAGGGTATATTACAAAGCCCTGAAACTGAAGTAGAGGCAACAAAGATCATAACTTCAGCTTTAAAGTGTTAAAATAAGACTCTTGGAGGCCTTTCTTGAGTAAAATGAGTTTTTAACATAAGATACACTTAGCTTTTCCAGAGGCCTGAATAGGATTGACAAACTGCAAAATTATTACCGAAGATTTCAAAGCTCCAAACCGTACTGTAGATTTTGGATCAAAATGACAAAGAATCTCTTTATAAATGTTAGGTTGAACCCTTTTAAGTATTTTATACTAACTAAATTCTTTTAAGATTCTTACTTATTAGGATTTCCACCAATCTTTACATGAGAACCTCAGCGATCTAACAGTGATATTTAGACTCAGAGTAAAGATCAATTACTGATGGAATGAGACTGTACTGATTGTTATCTCACTTAGCTAAGGAGTTTACAAGAACTCCATGCCTTTACAAAATTTAAAAGTAATCTCCCATAAGTAGGTCACTATCTTGACCAACAAAATCATTTAAGTCATAGTGTTCAACAATGTAGAGTCCACCCAGTGATACTAAATGGAATACTCTCGATCAGCAAGTACCAATAAGGATTTTGTCTGTAGCTTTACAGCATTTTTTTTTTAAACTCAATCCAAATTACTAAGTGCAGCTGCTTGAAATCAACATAATTTCACATGCCACATGATACAGCATTTTAACCATAATGAAGAATGGTGTAGAAGGCAAATGGTAAAAATACTAGATGTCATCATTTCTTGTAACATACGTACCTGCACATTCAAGTTCCCCTCCAGTGTTTTCTAAATCAAGATGCATATTCTACATAGTCATTAATTCTGTAGTTTGCACTAACACAGAAATTTCAGTCAAGTTCAAAAGTGTGGAGTTGAGCATTAGCACTTGGTGGTTTACTACTCTTAACAGAGGTATGAGATGACAGCTGCTAAAATACCAGATCAGTCAGAGAGTATTTTATTCCTCTGAAAGTTAAGGGAAATGAGGGTATCAAATCAGTGCTCTTACAGGCAACTACAGGCCCTCAAAGGGAAGTGTACCTGGGGTTTAAGAGTGTGTATTTGAGTATTGTTGGTAAAAATGAAAAACATTTCACTTCTATATTATCAAAACCCTCCAAGTGGTACCACTGAGCCCAATGTGCAGTAACACATAGAAAATCTAAGACATTAAAATGCAATTAAAAAAAAAAAGTTCCAAACCTACCAATTCATCTTCAAGATGAGAAATGCCAAGGCAAATGTCGGTGATCTACCTGCCAAGTACAGTATATCAAATGTCATGCTTCTTTCCCAGGTAAGACTGGGAATATTGGAATATGCTGGTGGAAACTCAGCAGAACCCAAGGAATGCTGGTGTCAGTCACTTCATGAGTACAAGGCAGACTCCCACTCAGTTCTGAAAGCAGGCCCTGGGAGGAATTTGTCCTTGCAAGTGTTTTTGAGTGAGCCTGATGCCCCAGATCTCCATTGGTGCTGGATCTGCTCTGTGCCACTTCATCCCTTCTGTGTTTGACCATTAGCACATGTGCCGAGGCTGCTCCTCTGCTGAAAGGAATTTTGTTCAGAGCTGCCTTACACATTCAAAAAGGCAGTGGCAACATCAAAGACCTTCATGACACACTGCTTATTGATCACTTTGGTTACATCGATATCAACCCAAAAAGAATGGCAAACCAGCAGGTATCATGTCAAACAAGAATGATTCAGAGCAACCTTTTGGTCCCCACAGAAACTTCCGTGGGCAAAATCAAATTTTGGAACCAGCAAACCTTCTGGGAAAAACAAGCCTGCTTTTCTGTAGATAACACTGATTTAGTTTTAACATACAGTGTTTAGTAGGTTCAGATTTTTTGAAAACCAAGACAAATTCAGCTTCTGATTACCAGTCTGAGAGCATCCTTGAATCTACTTTTTCTTCCATTGTTATGATTAGTACATAATTTCATTTGCACACTACAGGGGAAAAAACTACAGCATGCTCCAGTCGCGAGGAAACCCCCTATTGCCATACCTTTGTCCTGGTTTTGGCTGGAATAGGGCTCATTTTTTCTTAGTATCTGGTACAGTGCTGTTGTTTTAGATTCAGTACAAGAATAATGTTGATAACACACTGATGCTTTCTGTCAAAACTAATTAAAAATATAATCAAAAGTTGTCTCACGATGACCAGGGCAGCTCCCTCAGCTCTCATGAGTGCATCCCATGAGGACCCATGGATTTATCTATGTACATTTTGTTTGAATGCTCCCTAACCTATAGCCCGAACATATAAGATCTCATCAGAGGGAGAGCTCCATGCACTCCTCCACCTCACTCACATGAAAATTAACTCTTCCTATGCTGTCCTGGCCCATCCTTCCTGACAAGCTTGTGTACACCAGCTACTGTGCTACTCTTGTGTGAGCTATCCCACCACATCTGCAGTTCAGATGATTCTGTAGCTCTGAAAGTGCACACAGACCCTAACACCTCCTGGTTCTTCCCTACCCCA
>NW_008236487.1:1375740-1387582 GCF_000691975.1 Corvus brachyrhynchos | reverse complement strand
GCCTGTGCAGACAGACCCTTCAGAAGGGTACCTGGTCACATTCATTTCCCAGGAAAGGCGTGAAAGCTTTCCCTGTAATGCTGTCCTGTAGGCATTTCCTTATTGTGTGCATAGGCTTGATGTGGGCCCCCCTTCACTGCTGTGGATTAAGAGCTCTCTCCTGCCTACAAAACCCTGCACCCTTTGCTTACAAACTCAGTGCACCCCTTCTTCACTTCATTGTGGGTCATTATTCCTTTCCCCAGCTGCTCCTAGTTTAACGTTCTCACCCAGCCTGTTGGCAAAGTTACTTTTGACCCACTCAGTAAGGCAGATCCCATCCCTCCTTAGCAGTCCTCGATTCTTAAGGAGAATCCCAGAGTCACAGAAGTAGAAACTTTGCTGTGAAAAGCAGCTTTGCCACCAGTTGATCACCTGTAGGATCCACCCACTCCTTCCCAAGCCACACTGAGAAGACTTTCAATAAAAACGTTTCCTAATTAAAGGTGTTGATCATTTCTAATTTGCATCCATCTCACAAACAAGAGCAGTCAAGCCTGAGTTACTTTCAGAGCTAAAACCAAGACGTGGAAGCTGCAGCAACCCAAAGCTGTTAGCAAACCAAGCAATGTGTCACAGCATCCAGGGGAGAGAACAGTCTTTGTACAACAACTTTCTCTAGCAAACTTTCATGCTAAGGTCCCGAAAACTCAAAAACTCTAAATTTTGTATTTTGAGTGACAGTGGAATAAGCATAAAAATCAAAAAAACCCTTACATCTGAACTAGCATTAATTTACAAATGGACACATAGCTTTCTCCTGTTGTACCAGTCTCACCTCATTGCATGAAATGGTCAACATTCTGCTCTGATTTACAGCCCCCACACTAAAGTTCCAGGTAAAGCTGTAGCACCAGTGACGAAACTACCCCTGGTGTCTTGCAGAAGGTGCAATACCAGGCATGAACCATCTGAACGTAACCAGGAAATGTCCCAGCACCACAAGCTGGGTGCCTTTGGCTGAGAGCAGAATTCAGAGAGTTAAAGAGAAAGTTTGTCAGCAAGCAGAGTAAGGAACACAAACAGGTACCAATGCAACTGCAGCAGTGATCCCAACAAACACAACGAGCGCATCGGGAGTCTGGATAACGACTCAAGGGACGAGATGAATTCGACAGGAGGAGATCTCTATTTCCCAACAAAATTCTGAACTCCAGGCAACGAGTTCCTTCCTTCCCTCTCTCCCAGCACACAGGAGGCCCTGGCACACGGCAGCACCTGCAGCGAGCCAGGAGCCCGTGGGGCTGCAGCCCTCAGTGGCCATTACGGGCCTGCATCCCGCAGCCAGGCCGAGCCTGGAGCAGCAGCACCGTTGCCATGGCAATCAGCTGTTGCCAGGTAGCCGGCAACTAAGAGAAGGCTAAGAATTAGCAAGGCCTAAAAATAAAGGTGTCGGGGCTTTTTTTTTCCTAGATGCTCGTATGTAACAGGCAAAATAATAATAAAACTCCCTCAAGATCTCGGCAGTTACGGGGTGTTTCTATTCCACAGGCTTTGATCACCTTTTAAAATTAGCATGTTTTTCTAGGCAACAAAAACAACCAAATCATGACAGTGGGAAGATATTCCAAATCAATGAAAACATGAGACAGAAAAGCAGGAAAGGAGATAAACTCTTTCGAATATTCAAAGCAACTGACAGATAAAAGACTAAATCCTTTCTAAATCTCTGCATCAGCAGAGTCAGAAAGTGTGGCAGCTCTGCTGGTTTACATCACCTGTCCTGTACTTAAGGGGTAGGGAAAAAACGGACTTAATTTTCATCCCTAAACATTCTGCATATGGACCCTATAAAATAGGAGAAAATGCAACTTAGAAGATTATGCAACAGAGCACATCAAGGGCCTTGGCACCCTTGGATCGAAGACATGATGGGAATACAGGATGTGCCGTATCTCACTCATTGCCACAGGGTTTGTGAAAGCAAATGTTGCAAAGGCTCATCCCTAAGCAATGAAAGGCTGTTGCAGCAAAAAATTTTTCAACACAAGTTACTAAGAAGAGAAAATGTGGCCTTTCCTGCTTCTTCTTAGTCACTACATGGATGCATAACCAAAAAAAAAAACCCCAAACCAAAAAAGCCACAGGTCACCCCAGGCCACGTGGAAAGACAGATCTGCATCATCTTTCTTCCCAGGAGCAAGTATTTTAAAGGAGAGAAAGCTGTAAGAGTCCCTGCAAAGTAAAATACCAAAAATCGAGTGTAATTGTGACCACCTGTGTTTTACAGTTATTGACTCCAAGATCTGCATGCATTTGTGCTACTGGATTCCCCGGAATCATTCCTTAGAGGTTTCAAGGGATAAGCCCATGGCAGAAATACTGCAGGATTGGGCCAAGCTGCTTCTCAGGACGACTCCTTTTACAGGAAAAATTAGACAATGAATGAAATATCACATCTGAATCCATTTCAATGTACAAAATAAACAATTCCTTTGGATTAACTAAAAAAAAAAAAAAGGAATTTTACTTTCCCCCCCTCCCCCTTCATTTCAAGTAAGGAAAATCTGTTGAAACATTAATTCTTTCTATTAGGAAACACTGTTTTCTTCCTTTTTTTGTAAGCTGAAAACAAAATGTAATGACGTAAACCAAAAGAGGAATTAGGAAATTGAAAGTAACTTCAGATTTAAACAGTGTAAACTTTCAATGCTTAAGATGTTAAAATGAAACATTTGGTAGTTTTTGAACAGCGTTGCTTCAAATGAGTAACGTGGCAACAAAAAAAACAATTTCTAAAACATCTTGCATGTTGCAAAAGCTGCATTTCAGTAGCAGTATAATCCGATGAAAATGTTCAGTCTTCTATCTCAAGCAACTAGCCCAGAAAAATATTTCCTCCTAAATTCTATGTTGTATGTGACCCTAATGTTTAGAGAGATAGAGCACTAAACTGCACTATAAGGATGATTCCCTCACTTTTTCTTTTCCATGTTTCAGCGAATAATATATATTCTTCAGTGTATATTAAAATCAATGGGAAGTGGAAAATGTCACAACAAACACTTAATAGCAGCATGGTGTATTTCAGAAACTGGAATAACATCCCTGTGCACAAAAACATTTGAAATAGTGACATAAAGAAGCAGTGGGTTTATTGAGAATATCCTAAAAACGTATTTTTAGACACCACACAAATGCACCCAAAAAAAAGAGGAAAAAAAAAAAAAAAAGAGGCCAAATTTGAGTGGAAAATTACTTCCAAAAATGAACAAAAACAATATAAAGGAAGCTAAAACAATGAGAGCTGGGTTTCTTAGTAGTGACTGTTTGTTTTAAGAAAGGACTGAAAATCAAAACGCCTCTTCAAGTTATAAGAATCATTCTTATCCTCTTCCTTTTGTTCTGGCACCCATGACTGAATTTTATACATTTTGACCTGCTGAGAATCAGATAAGATCAATTTACACAAACATAGGCAGACACACAGAACACTTAATGTAACTGTGTGTTAACTCTGCTAGAGTTTGATTTTTGTCCAGATGGGCTTCAGCTCCCCCAGAAACACTAAGCAATTGCAAGTGTGGTGATAATCTTTAAAGGAGCCACAAAATTGAATGCAGAAAAAAATCTGACTTGATTATTCCGTTGTGTTCCATCCCTTGGGGAAAGACAAATGCCCATCCTAGGGATGGTTTCCAGAGATACAATGTTTTCTGAAGTTCAAAGGAGTTATTTTGAACTCTCTGAGTTTCTGGGCTTTGTTTCTAAAGCACAGTTAGAGATTGCTCAGCCCAAGCCAAGTTCTGGCGTATATGGAGGTGCCCGTTCTCAGCTCCCCTGAAGCAGGGCACCAAGTGGGATGACTTTATAAAGACATTCTGTTCCCTGTGCCATGCTCGAGACTCCCTTTGTCTCCAGGCTGCTTAACCAAGCCAGGGAGACAGTGCTGCCCCAAGGAGCCTTTCATGGCAAACCCCACAGCAGCCCCAAAACCGGGGTCTGGATGCTGCCTGAGGGACAAAGCAAAGACCAGCGAGGGTTTCTGGTTATGCTGGAGCAAAAGTCCCTCACTTACAGAGTCACAGAGACAGCTGGGAGGGGTAGGGGGAAGCAGAAGGAAGAGGTGAGCTCTTATTTCTAGTTTTAACAGGACAGAACTACGAGAAAATGAGGGAACAGCCATCATCAGGTGGTGTCCTGTCTTTCTCACATCATTTTTGCTGTGCTTCTTTTACCTATAGTAAGTTTTTCTTTTGCATCTTTTAATGCTTAAAAAAAACCCCACCAAACCTCCTCCTTCCCCCCCTTCCAAAAAAAAAAAACCACAATGGTGGAGAATTTACATAAAAATAACTTTTACAAAATTGCGAATTTTTGCAGCATGTGGATATCAACTAAGTTTTTGACAGAACATTGTCAAAGCTTTCCACTCCAGGTGTTGAACATAGCAATTAATTTACTCTCACTCTAAACTATTACTTGTAATTGTAAATGTAAAAATAATATATATTATACTTAGAGAGGTAATACAATAAAAATGTGGAAGTAAAATTAATGAAAATGTTTTGATACCACTAAATTGATTGCTATATTTTGAATTTTAATTTTTAAAAATATTAAATATATATTCCAACTTGAAAATATTTTCTGCTTGAATTTTGAAATTTGAAGAGGAAAACTGATATTTTAGACAAACAACTGTCATACATTCACATGAATCTTCTGGGGAAGAAGTTGAAGTCCAGTGATGCCATGAAGATTTTTGCCTTTTCTTTTATACCCATTATACCTTTTACAACTCCTATATTCTCAGTGCTTTTTGCCTACATTCTTGGACTTGTTTGTCAAGCTGAGAGACTCAACATTTTAGAAGCTTCGTAGCTGGGGATCAGTGTGCCCCAGAGCCCAAGGTCCTCTCCAGAACACATTCTGTAAACTCAGATAGAACCATCCAGGGGAAGGTTCCTTAGGGAGGGGGGCTCCCTCGAGCCTCTCATTGGGGAATCTTTGAGAGATCTGCTAATTAGTAACACCTATAATGATACACCCGATCTTTGGGGATAGACTCGGGGGGGTGCATTGAGGTGCACATGACCTGGCCGTGTGCCCCTAAGGATCCTTAAAATAAATACCAAGGTAAAATCCCTTTTCCCCTTCTAACCGTGTTTGACTCTTGATTTTAAGACCAGGAAAAGGCATCACCAGGGGCATCAGCTAAATTGAATACACTCAAGAAAAAGTGATTATTAATTTATCTCCAGAATATTGGCATTAGCATAGAATTTAAATACGAAAAATTTCATATATGTCTCTTCTCTAGCCTCCAGAACAATTTTATACTTACTCTTTTTCCTTTTTTTTCCTTCATATCTGCTTTATATTTTATAGTTAGAATAACAGTTATCCCATGAAATACAATGAGAAAGCTCTCACGACATTAACTTCTTTCCTTGCAACATAGAAATGTGTTCGAATAACAAATGAGAGGAGCAGGGAAATGCATCTGGTTGGAGTCCCAGAGCAGGAATCGTGTAAGACACAACAAACCTCTCTATTAACCCAAAATGTAGAGATTGCACAGTGAAGGGAAAACTGCTGATAAGACCTGTAGCCAGAAGGAACATAGATCTTATTCTAGTGCAGCACTGGATCTCGTCTCCCCAGGTCCACTGGACCATTGTTCAGTTTGAGAAAACGTCACCCTAATTGCAAGGTAAAGGCATATATATCACTATAAAAGTGGTTTGTCAGCTGGGAAAGTTTATTTTCTTCCAAATGGATAGCAGAAAAAAATTATTTATCCTTTTCCTTTGCTAGACTTATCTGTGGTTTTGCTCAGTTGTAGTTAATTCAGTAGTTACAGGACTCTTGTCCCTTGACTGGGTAAGAACTGAAAAATTTCTGAGTCAAAAATACACACCTAAAATGAACATATATACATTTTGCTGGGAACAATGCCTTTTTGCCAGTTTAACTCTAGTGAAACCTAAAACTTAGAGTAAAATTTTCCCTAAAATCATTGAGTTGCAGCTAATTTACACTAAAAACTTATAGTTGACTCAAATATACTTGAAAGATTCACAAATCTCTTCATGGCTTCTCTTCTATAAAGCAACCCATAAAAATAATTCCATCAACACGAACAGTAGCTACACGACTTTTTTATACCAAATTGCCTTAGATGCTGCTATAAGTTCCTTTTCTTCTTTCTATCAAAGAGGAGAAAAACCATGTTGGTCAAAGTCAGACAAGCTCATTTTTGGCTTATTTATCAATTTATAAGTTTCCATTGAAGAGCCAGATTTGGAAGTTTATGGCACCTGTAAAACCATTGAGAGTCAAGTTATGCTGCAGAATATTATCAGTGATGATGCACAAAGTAGGAAGGAATCAGATTTGTCTTTCTTTGCTAAGTCTGCAAGGCTGACAGCAAAAATATCTGTAATCTAAATATATTTGATCTGAAGTTATGGAGAAAGAAACATGACAACCTATCACACCTTTTTTCTTTTTGAACAAAGTCACATTTTGAGAAGAACTGCAATTTCAGGAGTCTTTCAAGTTTTGAGGTCTGAGTCAGTTATGAAAGCAGAAAGCGGGCATAATGAACATGCAAAGCTCCAGCAGACACCTTTAGATTCACATCAATCATTTCACATACCCCTTGGAAGGGTGGCTTTCCTTCAGAGGCGCCCAGGAGAAACGAACAGAACTTTGTCCTTCAGGAGTGATCACCACATCCCATCTCCTGGGAAGCTCTGGAAAGCAGGCTAGAAATCATCCAGTGCTCCAGTGCAGCAGTTTGCACTACTTTGCTGAGAATTGCTTCCTAAGAGAGGCCTAAGACCTGTCAGCCTCCAGTCAGCCTCTTTCCTGTCTCTCCACCCTGCTGCTCCAACCTCATTTCTTCACATCACCTACAGTAGTCCACCACTGCTGGGTTTTTCCTCAAAACAACTCAGATAGGGATGAATGCATTTTGAAAACCAGTTACACCATCTGAAAGGCTAAGATCAGAAAGTGATCTGTATTTTTTCCAGTTTATTACTTCTTAATTATTCTAGCCCATCTCATAGAAACAAACTCATCACCTTCAAACAATAAATTTTTCCATATGGAATATTGGTAAGACTGGCAGGAAAACAACAAATTTACATAGTGAACCTGTTTGAAGTTTTGATCTCTTTTTTTTTTTGATGGAATGAAGGACTTGATCACTTATCTGCCATGCCTCGTGCATGCACTAATTTACACTAATCCGTACCTGTTTTGCTGAAATTCTGACTGAGATTTTATGTAATTGCCATCAAAACTGAAGCATCTCACTTCTTGGGGAGAAAAGGAAAGATTTAATCGGCTTTAGTTATGACTTCGAGTGAGGAACAAGCCGACATGAAACGATAAATTAAACACCAACTTCCAAACAGAGCCCCAATGACCAGAAAAAAGAAGAGAAAGGTAGCATGACACATCCTTTTTGCTCCAACTAGTAAGAGACACAAAGGAAAAACAGAGATGTTGATCAGCATCCAAGGAACATGAGGTTCTTGAATATGGGTATTTCTGACTCTTTTGAAAGGTCTCTGACATAGCACAAATCTCTAATTTACAATTTTCAAAGAAAACTTGAATGTGACAACCAAGACAGAGTCAAATTAAAGCGAACGATTCTCTTCTCTCTCTGTAATGGAGTCTTTAAATACACACAATATTTAAAGTAAAACTTTTAAAAATTCAGATCTATCTGTGGGGTGAGGACCCTTATGCAGAGATGCAAGCACTAAACCTTGACCAGATTCAGCTCTATCTAAAAGGAATAAGAGTGCACAAACACACACATGCAAAATTAAAGGGGGAAAATGGCTCCTTAGGCTTTTCCAGCAAATTTCCACCATGTCTTCTGCCTCCTCTACTTTCATGATGAGAATTTCAGCCCACCCCATGTTTCCTGTTGTATTTCCATGAGATTTCCAGGCTTCCCCAGATACCTGCAACAACAGCTACCTGCTAAAGACCTTCTGCTCCTCCCCACATTTGCATTATTACTCCATATTGTTGGTTATGTTCCTTTACCCCATCTCCTGGCAGCAATATTCCTCATTTGTCCCAAAACTCATTGACCTGTCTGCCCAAAGCTGTGCATGCTCTTAGCTGATGGTTGGCCGTGGCACTCAGTGCCATGGTTTAGTTGATGAGGAGGTGCTGGGTCACAGGTAGGACTCGGTGATCTCAAAGGTCTTTTCCAGCCTAGTTCATTCCGTGATTCTGTGCTGGTTGCCTGACTTGTACCCTTGTGCTTCTGCCTGACTGGCTCCTGCCAAACTCCGTGGATAATGGCCGAGTTTTCTCTGCTGTGGGGCCATTAACAGGTTTTCCCTGCTTTCATTAGCCACGCTTTCTGATAATTGTTTTAGGAACTCACCACCTCTGAGATATCTGTCTACATTCTAACTTTGATTAAAATTTGCCAACAAACTCAAAACTTATTAGCAGGAGACTGACAGAAGGTGCCATCACATACTTTTTTCTTCAAGAACTTATGCAAAAACACAGTTCAAAGAGCTGTCATTCGTGGCGTTATTCTTTCTTTTGTCACAAAACTCATCTCAGATTGCTATAACTAACGTGATCTCAGTGTAACTTTTCTTGTTATATTACACTTTTTTCCTTGGCCAGCTCAGCTAGAGCTTCATACAGAGTTAGGAGAAATTGCAAGTTGTTTTGCTCAAGGTCATGCAATGTGTCACTCCCACTCCAGGCTATTAAGCCTTGAGAAAAGAGCCTGAGGGGCAGCCTCTCTGCTCTCTAGAAAGACCTGAAAGGAGGTGGTAGTGAGGTGGGGGTCAGTCTTCTCCCAAGCAACAGAATGACACCAAATGGCCTGAAGTTGTGCCACGAGAGGTTTGGATTGGATATTAGGAAAATTTGCTTCCCCCAAAGTGTTGCCAAGCCCCAGAATAGGCCGCCCAGGGCAGTGTTTGAGTCACCATCCCTGGAGGTATTTAAAAGGTGGGTAGAGGTGGCACTTGGGGACATGGTTTGGCGGTGGCCTCATCAGTGCTGCATTAGTGGTTGGACTTATTTATCTTAAAGTTCTTTTCCAGCCTTAATTATTTGATGATTCTATGATTCTAGTTCCTATTTCCCTATTCAGTCTCTTTCCCCCTTCCTTCCTATACCAAAAATCTTCTATTCGTTGTTTTTCAACATCGGAAAACAAAGTGTGGCCTTGTATTGGTCCTTCTAAGAGGATGTGAATTTCACCTTCTTTATAGAAGGAAGGTATCTAAGAACACACAGGAGAAATCAGGGCAAACTTGCCTGAAAAACATTCCATTCTAGTCATTAAGGCAGTTCAGCAAGGGGTGGCAGATGGAAAACTCTTAAAAAGACTGAAATGCTGCTGCAATAATTTTGATGGGATTTTTCCAACCTAAACATGATTGAGCATTTGGTTTCTATGAGTTTTTGCCTTTAAATACTTTGATTAATAATTCACGATAAAATTAATAAATAATCAGTCAAGAATACTGTCAGTTTTCTACCAAATCTTTCTGCAAAGTGTTAAAAATAAATACAATGGTCCCTCTTCCAAATAAGTGACTCCTATTTCGACAGATTGAACATGCAGCACTGACCCATTTGATTGAATATGGTGCACCTCAGGTCTTAAATGAAACCACACAAGAAGGTCATAACATTTTATATCCTTTCTTGCAAAACAGCCCACAACCTCATTCTTAAATTTCTGTTGTATATATATCAAATGCAAGAGAGATTAACTGCAGCAGATGAAAATACCCTTCTATTTTCATCATTTCAGGGGTGTATTTTGTTTGGAAAATAGTTATTGGTTTAAATAGTACATGGTTTCTGAAAAATGTGTTATTCCAACAGCCCCTGACACAGTACTACATGTGTTAATTTCTGTTATTTCAGGTACATAACTCTTTTCTGGCTAGTTCTGCTCTCCACCCTTGTTACACTCTCCAGCTCTAAGAGCTCTACAATGACCCCTACTGAAACCAGTGACTTGCAAACTCTGGCCTGTGGACCACTGATTGTCCCTACAGACTCCATGCAGAGCAGTTGCTGACTCAAGAGGGAAATATTCCTTCCTCAAGAAGCAACACTTCATCTGCAAAGAACAATTGAAATTTTATAAAATCTCTTTCCTCCCACGTAAGGTTTTTAAGACTTGGAAAACTGTTTGCCTCAAAAATGCAAAATACTTCATATTTTTTCAATTTAAAAGGAATCCTAGTGCTGTACTGTAAAGATCCACCTAGGTACATGGCAGACAATGCCTCTGACGTGTAGAACATGGAATCTTAAAACCCCTTCCCACAGCCAGGACAACAAAGCTTTTAATCCTAGACAGCCTAAACTCAGCTGAAGACTCAGGCACAGCTGTTCTCTTCCACTTCCTCCTCAAGTAATAATCCTGTTTTGGATGAGTAAGTAGTAACAGGGACAGAAAAACATAGCCCTCACTGTTCACCAGTCTCTTGTGGGATGAGGAAAACCAAGTTTCACCTGCTCACTGCAATGAACAAAGCTACATTTTTCCAGCAGTCAAACCATTCCAGCTGAACTCCAGTCCCAGATTCCCAGAAGGAATCAGAAGAGAACTCAGACCCCTCTTTCCTGTGTCCCAAATCAGTGCTTCATCAGCCAGAACACTGGCCATGCTAGAAGTGCTGTTAGCCAGGAACCCCATCCAAGATTTCAGAACCCTTTCTGATTTAAGTTCTGTCAAAAACACTAGATTCCTAAAAAAGCTTTCTTTTCAGTGAACTCATTCTCAGATGGAATCATTTAGATGGAAAAAAAAAAAAAAGCAGTCCTTACCAGCCCTATTCACAGTTGTTAGGCAATCCTTTTTATGGGATTTGTAGACCCTTATGAAAAAACAGACTCCCAAAAGCAAATATTTGTCAGTATTTCACTAAATTTAGATTTTCTTTGTTGTTCCTGGTGTTAAACTGTGGCCATACTTGTCCACAAACAAATGTGAACAGGAAAGGACCAGGAAAGCCTCACAAACTTTCAAAGTGACCTTGGGGTATTAGCTCCTCAGGAATGCTTTCATTGCCCACAAGGAAGGGGATACTGGAGGACAAATTCAAGCTGGTTTTGTGGAAACCTATAAATCTCCAGCACCTGTTAGATGATGTGCTTACTTCAGCTGTGACCAGTATTCTATTTATTCCAACTCTAAGAAACCAGCAAACCCTACTTCACAGTTGCAGATGCAATGGATTTTGGACTCTGTTAGGGTTAAAAACCAAAGCAGGTCTTGTCTCCAATATTTGAGTGGGACACTCCAGGTGTATGAAGTTACACTATCAGTCTCTCTGCTGCTCTCAAGAGAAGCATGGACATCAATTTAACATGGATAGGCCGTGGAAATAATGTAAATTTCTCAGTGTTTGTACACAACATTCCTCAGCACTGGTACACCTGAGCTCCTTTTGCTTCACCAACACACTCAGCCTTCACTCAGCTCAACCTCCACCACTCCCTTAGCACCAAGACTTGTAGCAAGGACCTTGCCCAACAGCATAACTTGAACTTGCATCTGGGGACAATGTTATTCATACATTCTCTGCTTCAAAATATGCAGGGGTTGTTTGGGCTGTAGGAAGGAATGAAAAAAATTCTATTTTTTTCTATATAAAATCAATGCAAATTTAAAATGAGGCTTCACTGTATGATAAACTATTTCCCTGGCAATGCCATAAACACAGTATTTTTCTCTGTAATACTTATTCTCTAAGAACTTGTAGGCAGTAACTGTACCTCCTCTTCAGCTTCATTTTGTGAGCAGGACTAGTGCAAATACTGCAATCAGCTTGAT
>NW_008236487.1:1372356-1375700 GCF_000691975.1 Corvus brachyrhynchos | reverse complement strand
TCACATCTAACATCAACGATCACCAGCTGTGGAGTACCATGTACAACAGGGTTATTACCTCTTTCAATCTACTGGACTTCTCTTGACACCAGGAACATATTAACCTCCTTCTGGGATAAGTTGCACTGGAAATTCACACTCACCCTCTAGCCAGACTATAACCACCTCAGCTTTTTCCAAAACATGCTCTTCAGATGATACCACCATTTCTTCTTGTTAGTTCCTTAAGGCATTTTGGGCTACAAGAGTACTTGATTTTTACTACTTTGGTCTAATCATCAAGTTGTTCTCATATATCAGATCTTCTTTGGCAGTATAATGTCTCATAACTTTAGTGACCAGCAACTTCCATCAGTACATTATTAATTATTTCACTCGAAGTCAATAATAATAAACAATATATTTAACAAAACATGTTAGCATTCAGGGAATTTCCATCATAGGAAACAAAAAACTCCCAAATCATCATCTAATTATACGAAATAGGACTGCTCCCTAACTAAATGTCAGACCTCAAAGAAAGATAAAATTTACATTTCCAAATCAGATTTTTGAAATCCCTTCATGTTTTCTTCATTGCCTACTCAAAAAAAACCCCAAAAATTTCACAAAAGACAGAAACACTAAAAAGGACTTTGTTGGGTCTCTTTCACACATCCAAATCTACCGGCCACAGACTCCTGCTAAATCTTTGATTGATGATGTCCTGGCAACTACAAACATGTTAAAACATTCTATTTATGCTTCCTGTTTCATCAGATCTAGATATGATATACATGCACCCTGATTTTCCAGGACACTTCTATACCAGCCTCTAATGAGATTTAAGAAGCTGACAGAAATGATGGAAGATCTAGGAATATTCAAGCTGTGAATGTATTTATGCTGAAGATTATGAGCCAGTTCCTAACTATGAAATAGCTTTCCTCACATGACTGAAATGCCATCATCTCAGATATTCTATTTCACACTATTTGTTCCATCTTCATTCCTAAAGCAATGATACTTAGCATCATAATGTTCTCCCTTTCAGGATTACTTGAACAACAAGCATCAGTTCCACTCCAAGGAAACAAAAAACTGTTGCTACTCAGAAGGTTTACAGAAAGGACACCAGCACAGTCTGGATGTGGGCACCATCCAAGAGCAGTGGTGGGTCTGAACTAAAATAAAACAAGAAGTGACTATTTAGTTCCCCAACGGAAGGGCAAAGTGTGCAGGCACATCTTAGCAAAATTAACTCAGGTTAAGGAGCAGTCCACGTGAACCAAGGTCAAATCAAGGTGCAAAAGATGGAAAAAAAGCTGTTTGGTTAGAAGAGTTTCATTGAAGAAAGCAAAACCACAGAAGAAATGTCTACATATATGTAATGATATTTACACCAGAAAAATGGCAGACACCATGCTATGTTTTTAGAAGATCATAAAAAAAAGTTTCTAGCATTTCTTTTACATATATGTGATTGCAACTGAAAGTGACACATTCCTCTCAAATCTTCAGTAGAAACCCAACAAATAGGTATAATCTGAAGTAAAAAATTGAAAAATTGATTTCTAGTTCTTCACTGCCTACATAACAAAGTTAAGCACACAGATATCTAATTCCTGGAGCATTGAAAAGATATTTAGATAGTGATTTTCTCTATATGTAGGCTTTGTTGCTTCAGAAAACAGTATGATTTTCACAGGTATATATTAGCATAGAAATATTACATCTAAGTGCTTTGGATTTCGTTCACCTTTTTAGTGCAATTTTGGAATAACACGACCTTATATGTCCATGAAAGACTCTTGCTAATGAAAAAGAACCAAACTTATCTTTAAGAAATAATACCTTCCATTTCAGTGTCCCACAGAAACACACAAATGTTGAAGACTGAAGCATGATAGAAAAAGCTATCTAGTTCTTAAGAGTTCAGACTCCTTGTTTGTTTTCTCTCCCAATATTATATGCCTCAAAATTATTGAGAATGGAAGCATTTCCTCTACTTTTGCAAACTCAGTTTGCCACAAAAAAAAAAAAATTGAATAGAATTATAAAAACAAATTAGTATTGAAGTGTTCTGAATTATTAAAATAAACTGCAGTTTCCAACTACATATATCTGCTTTCTGTGATGACAGGATGTAACTCAGACCAGACTTAATATATGTATACAGAAAGCCTTACCACAGCATTTCCGATAGGATATTAGCAAAAACACTTCATCACAGATGTGATCAAAGTGACAAGCTGTGGAATCTCCATCCTTAAAGACAAACTCACCCAGACAGGGCATTGAGCAGTAAGCTCACTGTAACCTCAAAGCTGCCTCTAATTTCAGTGGTGGCTCAGACCTGATGACCCTGAGAAGTCCCCAGCCACCTAATTCATTCTGTGACTTTGTCTCCAAGGTCAGCCTTTCCAGGTTAAGGACAGAAGCATCCTATAACTCTCAGGAGTACAGGCTGAAGTTATCACACTGCTGTGATGATCCTCCACAGAGTTCCACCTGCTGTTCTTTTGCCAGGTCTGTTTTCAAAGCACATCTTACATTGAGTGACCACCTCCCTCTAGCCAGTCACCACTGAGGCCGGCACATATTTCCAGCCCCTCTAGGGTTTTCTGTGAGCATCCACCCTCTCACATACCTCAGAGTCCTGAAGGAGGAGGGACCCTGGTGCAATTTTGAAGCGGAGTTTCTGTACTTTTGTCTCATTCAGACATTTCCATCTGTACCAGGAAGGGGAGCAGGACATTCATCTCCACATTGTGGTTCAGATGGGAGATATTTAAGTGCAGCAGTCAGAAGATCATGAGCTTGAAACTAGCTGAGGCAAGAATGCAAGATAAGAGACACCTGCACCAAAAGATAGGAATGATTTACACTCCCAGGATTTACGCCAAAGGTCTCTTCAGCCTTGCTAGAATTTTAACTTTCTAGTGTTGAAGGTCTTCTTGTATGCAATAAGACACCTCATTCTTGATTTTGGAAATGACCAACAAACGTGATGTTGACAGCTACCTTTCTGCAGAGAATATATTTTATCATCGATGTTCTAGAAATTCCATCCGTTTCCATAGATCAGCCTCATTAGGAAGCAGCTTTAATTTCTGAAGAGAATTATGCCAATACGTTAGATGGGGATTGGAAGGAAGAACAGACCTCCAACAACCCGAGCTTGGGTCACAACAACCCAAGCTGATTGCTTTTCTCTTTTTTAACCGGTCAATGGGCACACAGCTGCTGGCCCACCTGCAGCCTGAGGAGCACCACATGTGATCACTTCTGCTCCACTGATTCTTCTGTACAGCTGGCATACAAGCCATGCCCAGTTCTGTGCACCTCCTGGGCTTCGTTTTTCT
>NW_008236487.1:1316492-1372333 GCF_000691975.1 Corvus brachyrhynchos | reverse complement strand
GCTCTGGGCTGCAGTACAACCCAGCAGATGTGGCTGAGTTACACTGCTGTGGTTTACTTCAATTTGGACTTCTCATCCGTAGTGCTGAGTAAGAAAACAGCCTTCCAAAATCCAACTGTGAATTACTCGCTGCGGAGGAAGTGCCTTTGGGCCATTCGTTTGTTTCTGCTTGTTCTGATTTTTTTACCTGACTGCCCCAATTAGACTAAATATGTTTGTAGAGTAAATACTGAAATAACCTAATCAAAGTAACATTCCCAGCATCGTCTGTCATGCCACACTCCAAAGCCTTACTAATTACCTTGAATAGTACATGGAAATAAAGTAGGATGAGGTAAAACAAAAGGTACCATGATTTTATCCTTCCTAATGAATTTGTCTTCAGATATCTCCCATGATTCTATTATTTTAATCTGTCATAAGCAAAAAAGATACAAATGCAACCAGCACGGGCCACAGTTTCCTAGCCACAGCATGTGGCTCACTGCTGCTTATTAATCAGTGTCTCAAGAAAACAAAAAATACATTCTCATTACAAGTGCCAATATGATGTTTCTCTGTAGAACCTACTCCTTATGAAGTTACTGTGGTGTAAAAGAATGCAGAGTCTGGCTTTCTGATTCAGGTGCCTGTGCACGCATGCACACAAAAACAGTCTGCATTTTCCTTGTCACTACTGAAGTGTCAGCTTTGGCTTTATTTTATTATCACTGAGGAATATGCTTCTCTGACTTCATCTGACCTTTAAGAGGACTGTCTGCTAATGCTAATAGCATACTGCTGTGTCTGGAGCACACTATGGAAGAGACTGGCTGTTAGATATGCCTCCTACTCTCAATCAAGAAAAACCTTTTTAACTCTGACCAGTGACAGTCAGACCACTGGAGACTTGAGGTTCTGTTAAGCACACCAAATGGCTGATTTCCCAAACCTTTACCAAACCTCTTCGGTTTCTTAACACAGAATAAATCTGGCAAGAGCAGATGTGGGAATTTGTGTTTCTTGCTTTGCTGTATTTGGTTGGTTCAGTATTATTTTTCCATGGTAAGGATTCTGGTCCCTCCCAGGTCTGGCCTGGATGGAAGTAACCCTTCCAAGGTGCAGATCTTGAGCAAAAGGCCTTCGCTAGAACAAGGATGTATAGACTTCATAAAAGTGAACAAAAGTGGATTAACTTTAATGAAAGGGAAATATCAGAGTCCTGAGTGATTCCAATTAAAAATATGTGAGAGACTCCACAGTTACTTCAAAAGTAATCTGATCTAGGTTTAGTTCAAGGACTTGGTAAAGGCAGTCAGTTCTAATTTTATCAGAGCTGATTCACCTATCCATAATGGCTGTCCTATGTGCTCTAATAACACAGTCCTGTGGATTTAAACCAATGCTGTGACATAGGTTTCAGATTTTTAAGACTCTGAAGAGGTTTTTATGCTGACAAACTGGCAGCTTGACCAAGCACACCTTACTAGCTCCCATTAAGGGGCACATATTGTGGAGATTCCCTAGGATAAACGAGGGGACAGCAGGCAAGACAGTACAGCCCATAAAGAAAACTTAAACCAGCAGCCAACACAGGACAAATCGGAGAGTATAAAACAGGTTTACTGGATTAAAGGTAAAGAAAACACCAGTGAGTGTTGGAACAAAGTAAAGAATCGCAGAATACATTTTCTGTGAACACCCAAAAATAGAATTACTACTGACAATCTTGTCCATGCCACTGGGAAGGCAGCAGCATAAGAATAACTGAAACGCCAGTCAGAAGAACAGAAGAGAGTCAGGACTGTACAGTTCAATACCTTTCTTTATCCTCTTTCTTCCTCCTCTTCATTTTCATTGAATTTTAGTTCGGACAAAAAGGAAACTTTTACAGAATTAGAAATTGAGGGGGTTTACCCAAAGAACATCTGCACCACAATCACCAAACTTTGTCTCCCCTCTCCCTCCCCACCCTCCATATTCCTTGCCACTGCTTTTTAGCATTGGCAAAGCAGAACTCCTTTGAAAGGCATTGAGGACGATCACTCAGCCAATTATGGTCAAATACCAGTGGTGACTTTTCTGATGTGGGCACTACTGATGATTTATAGAGAGACTATTACTGTAGCAGAGAAACATTTACTAGAAACTGGACTGAGGCCACCAATTCATTTCACACAAGCTACTGAAGCAAGTAAAATGTTCTCTTGTCTCATTTCTAATTTCAGCCAGTTATTTGGTTCCTTTAAATCAGTGTTTCTCATTAGCCTGCTTTGGGTTCAAAAAGGCTGCTTACAAATTTTGTGACAATTTATAAGGCTTTTAAGCACTTAGTTTAGTACAGTTCATTGAATAAGGGTTAAAGTAATTGAAACATCACGGTGAAACATACACAGGCCTTTTTCCAAATTATCTCCTGTTGCACTTGAGACATTGCAAAACAACAAAGGCAGTTTAATGACACAAATGGTATTGCTTTTTTACTGGCTTTCGTAATTCTTTCTGCCCATTTATACAGGGAGCTGCAAAGAAGGCAGCTACAAGTAACTTGGTACATAAATGGACATCCTTTGTCCACAGAGGGTCACAATGCAACAGCAGCCAAAGAATATACACGTAAAATGGAGTGAAGCCACCTATCGTACTCAGTGCTGAGGCACTATGGAACACCCCATCCAGACCCAGGCAACTGAATCTAAGCATGAAACAGGTCCATTGCTTCATATTGCAAGAGCTGGAAACTAATTTTTCTTACAGATGAAGGTATTCTGGAGCCTAGAAGGAAAAAACAGAGCCCTTACCCACTGCATTAGGTAGAATCTCTGCAACTGACTATGGCATCCATCTTGGGGTTTTGGGAAATTCCAATACAGATCTTTACTCCACCTATTTAAGGAGGTGAATCTTAAATTTTTTAAAAGAATTTCTTAGTAAATAAATAGAGAATCATTGCCTCCCAAAGTTTCCTGTTGGAGAGACCTCATTGTGTATAAATGGTTGACTCACTGCAGACCAGTCTTGAATCTCTTTTGTACGTCTCTAGCGATTGTCCTTACTGTGGACATGGATTCAGCTCCCCTCACTTGTTCCACACTGTAATTAAGCTCACCAAGAATATATCTGGCAGGAAAAAAAGCCAGGAATGATTCTGTAGCCTGGTGGTTGGGGCATTTGCTGGGTAGAGAAGCCACTACTTTAAGCTGCTGAGCTGCTTGAAGACTTGAATCTGAGTCACTGCATCAAGTGAGGGCCCTGGCCACTGAGCTGCTAGCAGCTGTTTCAGGTTCTGTGCTTTCTCATCTTAACTATAAATTCCTCTCTGAGACTAACCAGCTTTTCCTGCAGGAAATGGTAGTGTACACTGTTATAAGAAGTGACTATTGTGACACACGCAGACGTTCCAGTCTGATTTATGCAACTATACAACTGGATCTGGATTAGAGGACATAATTGCCGGGTTTTCGGTCTTAAAAATGAGGCTTCTATCAAAAAAAAAAAAAAAAAAAAAAAAAATCCACTGCCTTGCCTCCTCCATCTCTGTGTAAACAAGGCTACCACAAGAATCTGGATGACTCAAGTGAAGATCTGGCATAAATGAGCTGTATGATGGTAAATATGACAATGCCATCTTGGATGAATTTAACCACCTTCCTTCCACACATTTTAACAAGCACACTCTGATGATCATGTTCCTCATCTTCTTTCTCCTCATGCACTGAGGAGCCCAAAGGTGAGAGAACCAGAAAAAAAAAAAAAAAAAAAAAAGAAATAACCAATCCCTCTGTTGTTAAATTCTTTCTCCCCTCCAGCCAAATCCAGGACAGTAGGACATTCCAAACGAAGGTTTACAACCAAATTAAGGAACATCACTACCTACGTTATATAACATGCAATACATAGCAATGGTTTTTAAAATCTGAAGGTGCTTCTGAAACAGAACTGGTACTTCAAGGAAATAAATCAACATGACAAATGTAATATTTTAAAATTTTACCTGGAATGTGACTGTGAATGTGAGAAAATGAATTACAAATACATCCTGGCAGTACTGTATCTGTGCATAAGACACAGAACATCCCTTGGCTCAGCAAGAGATAACAGACATGTATTTCTCACTGGATAAGACAGCCAGACTCCAATGCAGAACATTTGATTTCACAGCTGTAAGCATTAAATTTGCTTGAAAGAAATCCTGAACCCCAGTTTGAAGTGCAATGTTTCAGCAGAGTGAGGTAACCAGATAAGAAACCCCAAACCTCCATTAGGCAAAGGTCAGTCACCATCTGCAAGAATATTTGCAGATCATCTTTTCTCACTCAAGCATCCAACTTCGTGTGGCTCAAGTAACACATCTTTAGTTTATGTTTGTGCTACAGCAACCAGTGCCTGAGGACAGTGTCCCAAAACGAATTGTAACTGCACAAATAGATTTTGTTCCTCGGTGTGACAGCTAAAGAAGAAAGACCGCTATGTAGGTGGAAAGACTGCAGGAAAGCAGTAAAATAAGGAAATGCCCAGGGAAGAGGAGCTTATAGTTGTTGGTTGTTCCCCACCCTCACCACAACTGAGCTTGTTTTTAACATGAAAACCCTGTTTTCAAACAGTTATAAGCCAGTTTCATTGAAATCTGTGTGGTTACACCAGTTTACACAGTCTGAGGACCTAGCTCTAAGACTGCTGTTTGTTTGGGATATTTTATTGCAAACTGTTTCATCTTCACAAATAACTCATCACCATAGGAGCCTCATATGGGCAGAAATGATCTCATCTCACTGGCCATCCATGAGCTGTAATTAAATAACTTATAGTAGGAGTCCTGAGGCTCCTGCCTGGTTTTAATTGTGTTTTCATTAGAGCAAGGATTGCTATTGTGCAAGTGAACTGCGAGTTCTGCAGCGTGGCCTGAGCTGCCTCTGCAGAATCTCCATGAACTACAAGCTCTGGCTGAGCTATTACACTCTAAAGAAACGAAATGCTGCAGCTCACAAGGCACACGGGCCTCTTTAAAGCTATTTGATTTAAAAGAAAGCAACATCCTTATTTCCTTCTTTTGCTTTACTGCCAAGAGAAATAATCATACTAAGGCAGGACAAGGGAAAGCAGCCTTATGCAGCAGACAAATGGCACTTGCAAATACATTTACAAGTCTCACGATACTGTTCAAATAATGCAGGCACAATATCCTTCCTTACAGAGTAAAAACATGAAAAAAAAAGAAAAAGGATGGTACCAGAACAATGGACCTTCCAACTGAAACCCGGCAAAGAAAGCAAGAAGTCTGCACGTAAGGCCCAGGCTGCGCAGTTTTGGTTTAACATCTGCTGCAAGAGTGGATTTCCCCCCCAAGCCACTGCAGTTATTAATACTGAGAAAATAGGATTATTTTCTGAACAGCACGAAGAAGAAGAACTGTTTGTATCTGCAAGCTGTCTGCTTATTTAGAAAGCACTCATTTCCTCTTGATAACACATATAAAGAGCAACTTTGGGAAAGCTGTTCTTTAGGACTAGTTTTTTATTTCTTTTCCTCCCTGTAGATTGTCTGTGATTTTTTTTTTTTTTTTTTTTAAGTGACAGAGAGCACACAAATTCTTGCATCCTTCCACCACCTGCATGGGATGGGTTTCCAAGCGATTAAAGTCAAGGAGTCCAAATCATAATATTAGAATAATAAAGAACAATTTGGAGGGCTGCCTACCACAGGAAGCTTGCCCTGAAGTACATAAAATCAGCTATTGCCATTACATACAGAGGTAAGTGTCTCTCAGGCTGTTTTTATTTCATACCTTAGCCACAAGAAACTGGAAAACACTTCAGAGGGAAAGTGGATGAAAATACTGGCCCTGATGATGGTTGCTAGGCACCAAGCAGTGCAGAGAAGACTACTACTGGCCAAGTTTCAAGCAGATTTAGATATTGTTCTAATAAACATAGAGTGTCATTAAAAGCCAAGGTCTGGTTTAAATAATTTTGACCAGAAGACTGAAGAAGGAAAATAATTTCATCTTAGCCACATCTTTGAAAACAGATTCGTATCTGTAGGTGAACGCAGCGACAGTTTGAACACAGCTCATCACATTTAATTCCCAAGGAAAGGAGGATTGAATTGCATTCAAGACTCCTCCTGAGCATAAGTTCAGTGGTTTACTTGCAAAGCACCTGTGGCAGGATGAGAATCCAAACCCTAACTTCATCCTTGCCAGTCAGCAGGGCCCCCAAAAGTGGCATTTCTGTGTGCCAAATTGTACCGCACCCCGAGGCACAGCCAGGGGAGCTACAATCCCTTTGAATTCATCTGGCACAAGCCCAGGGTAACAAGTACCTCTCTGTGCCTACCGTAAACAGGCCAGAGAGACAAAGAATTGTAAAGGTATCTAGGTTGGAAGGGACCTCTGGAGGTAATCCAACCCAAGGCAGGCTCTGGGCTCAATGCAGACTTCAGGTCTTTAAACCATTCTGCCCTTAAATAGATTCAGTTTCTGAGTCTTCACAGTTTGGGGATTTTCTTTTTTTCCTTTTTTTTGCAAGTTCAGGTCTTTGATCAAAGTTGTTTTTGTGGATCCATGATGTTTCCTCAACCCTTATCTGCCATTTCTCTTCATGGTTTAGATCTAGAAGCTGACTGGGAATAAAATAATATCCTAAATCATCCCAGATTCTGAAACACAGATATTAACTTCTCTGTTTTTGTCTATCTGTTCAAAGTGCTTAGTTTGAACATAGCCTGATTCTGCTGCTCTCATTTTCTCCTTCTTTCTGATTACTACAGGTACTTAAATAAAAGCAATTAAAAAAAATAATCTTCAAGCTGCCATCACTCCAATTCAAAAAACTCCAAACAATCCTGTGCCAGTCAAGGAGAACATGAAACTACATCAAACTACAAATACACAAAGAGACATAACTCTACTTCAAAAGTTTCATTTTCAGTTGAGGCCACACACTTTTTTTTTTTTAGAGAGAAATTTAGTTTTCATGAACAATTTCCTCAATATTTTCTGCAAAAAAAAATTCTGCAGGTCATCTGATATTAGAAGCAGAAGCCTCTGTTTAAATATTCAGTTATCTTACATCACATCTCCAGAGCATTTTATTTTTCATCCGTATCTTACCATCTTTTAAAAAATATTATTTTAAGATTGTGTCATAAATTGTGCTCCAATCTACTAATGGTGTTTGGACAGAATTTCCACTTTTAAAAAGTTTGTTAGGCTCTAATGAATTAGTTCTTTTGCATGATTTATTGTGTCAACCTTAATACCTTTATTTTGTTATTCAATTTACTCCTGTAGAAAAATGCATGTAAATGGCCTTCTCCAGTATAATTTTATAGTTCAAGTTTTCTCTTGTTTTCCCATCTAACTTTCAACCATACTTGAACTATTTTTCTTCAAGCCTCACAAATGAAACCATGTAAATTGGTCTCAAAACACATCTGCTAACAAATTAGAGTTCCCCCACTTAAAAACTGAATTGCTTCTAACCTTCTAGATGAAACCATGTAAATTGGTCTCAAAACACATCTGCTAATAAATTAGAGTTCCCCCACTTAAAAACTGAATTACTTCTAACCTTCTAGGGAGAGGATTGGGCTGTGAATTTCAGCCCTTATAAACTGGGAAATAGTATCATCATTCTACGAAATAGCAGGGAGATAGCTATCTCCAGGCCTTCAGCCAGTTCTTTGATCCAGAGTGCAGCAGAATCAGCCAAGGAAACAGAAATTTAAATAGATTTTAACCTATTATCATACAGGAGTTTTCATTTTTTTAGCTTCTGGCGTGTTGTGCCAGACTGCTGCTCACTGATATTTGTTACGAAAAGCAAGAGTTTGTATAGCAACTGCTTGAAGTTGGCATTCTGTGCCTATTCCTCAGCCTCTGAAGCAGTGGTTTAATTCTCTAAAGTGCTGAGCATACTGCTTCTGCTTGACTTTTCAGAACAGAGATTCTAAGCCACTGAAATTCTTGGGTTTTTTTCCTAAGAAAGTGTGGTTTTCAAAGTTTATTTGACATGCTTTCTTTTCTTTTTCATGATACAGCTAGAAAATTTAACAGGGGGAGCAGAAAAGCCTGAATAAATAAAAAGCTTTTATATCAGTACTGGAATTCATTGCCACATTCTCCATACAGGGGCACAAAAATAGCTATGGTTTTCCTTTCTGGTCTTAATAGGAATGCACTGCCAAGAGTTTATCAAGAATACAAATTTTGACATCCCAGATCAAAGACAACAATATCCAGCCCACCGAATTTCAGGAGCAATCACAGGATGAAAGTTCCGCCACTCACAAAAAAAAATCACAGAGGAGAATAATGAAAGTAACCTATGAACTCATATCCAATGCAGCCAGATCTCTGGTCTGGTCAGATAACCTATGCTAGGTAGTGGCCAGTTTCTAACATTTCCTAGAAAAGCCCAAAGTGTCCATCATACCTTTGGACGAGATCAGAAATCTGTGAGCACGTGGGAAGTACAGAGGTGCGAGGAACTTCATGGACTCCCCCAAGGCAGTGGGACCTCTTATGCCAAAGGCCACTGCATAATTAAACTATGCTAATCATTAATTTCCTGCTTTGGAGTCCTGCTACCACATTGTTTTATCAGAAGTCCTACAGATTAACATCTTTATAAGCATTTCATGAATTTCTGCGCACAGTTACGTGTGAATGTGAATAAAACAAAGCCACTTGTGTTGCTAGCAAATATGTTTACACTTGATACAATCACATACTATGAAGTTTACGAAAATAAGAACGAAGGTAAATCATGCTCAAGGTCTTCTTCCTTATCCTGGCACAAACTAGAAGCTGCCCCCAGTCAATAAGTTCATTTTACCTAATGTAGCTGGAAGAGTGTCAGGCCTGCCAAGGAGATGGACGTGGTCACACCTCTGCTCTGCCAGCTGCACAGCTCTTCCAAATCACTTGTCATGCACAAAGAAAAGATGCAAGAGTCTGTCTTAATCCACTGCAGTGTCAGACCACAAAGCCTTCAGGACAGTGACTCACTGCAATGACTGAAGCTGAATTATTACACTGTTTGATTGGAATTACTCTAGATCCAGAAGAAAACTCTCCTTCTCCTTCCTGGTCCTACATCAAGGTTTTACACCATGTAAATCTGTAACAATGAATCTTCCTCCAAGAGTTATTCTTCAAGAATGGGGTGAAAAATTTAGTGTCTATATGTCATCTGGCTTTAAGCGATCGAAGAAGGGAGGAGAAAGCAGAACTGCAAAGGCCACAAAATAAGGGTTCAGCTTATCATGATGACTCCATTCCAAATTGCTAGTTAAAAAGCTTATTTTCCTCTTTTTTTTTTAAACAAAGTTGTCATAACCCATAGTTCTTTACAAACTGTGCTTCATTCAATCTAGAATTGTTACCCGCCTGTAGAGTACCTGAAGGCAACGAGAGAATAGATTGCTTAAGCCTATTGTTCCTTCTCTCAACCTAGTTCAGTTTCCTGATTTACTTCTTGTTCCTACACCACAAAGTTGGAAACTTTTTGTCAATTAAAAAACATAACCCTTTGGCAGCAGTCTCAAGCCAGCCACTCAAAAATTCGTTTCAAAATACTGTGGCTATATCCAGGATCCTTGGTGCTCAATCCGTTTAAGTTACGACAGTTCTCAAACATTAAATCACAAAAACTAAGGAGGTCTGGGCACAAGGAGAACCTAGACACAGAATGTGAGCAGAAGTGTTATAGAAAGTGGACTGGGTAATTATAGAGGGCATCTTCTTCCCTTCTAATCCTCAGTGAGCCAGTATGGGGCTAAATACCCAGGAGCTGAACACTTGCCAGCAATATAATATAGTAGAGTCACAACATTTAGTCCAGGCAGAGGAAAAAGCTCTGTAAAGATGGCAAAATCCCACTTTATGGGATTATCTTTTTGGTTGGTTTAGTTTCTTTTAAATTTACTTTGTCCTCTTCTGATTTTTTTTTTTTGTCTTATATTCATTAGATACAGCTGAAAACACAGTGATCATAATTCAGAGCTACTTTTATAAAGCACAAAAACCCCCAGTGATATTTTTGTATTCTAAAATATTTTATTTAGAGGCAGTGGTGCTTTATTGTACTTCTAGACACACAAGAAGCAATGAGACGCCTCTTCTTCCAGTTGCATCCTATCAGAAAATGTACCTTAAAAAACAAATTAACTTCAATTTTACGCTGACAGATATAGTGCTATGACAGAATAATCCTAAACCCTCTCCTTCTGTTTTGATACTCATCTTAAGAAACTGAAAATGTTCTGTAACCTCACACATTCTTAAAAATAGGCTTGTAAAGCAGTAATTGCTATGATATCTGCCACTTGCTTTGATACATGTCTCTGGCTTCAAGATAGCTCTTGATGCACAGATAAACTCACTCAGATAACAGTGAGTATTGACAGACAAATTCCGTCTCACATTTGTGAGAAGGAACCTAGCACTTGCAGAAAACTGTTCAAGCCACACAGGATTGCTTCTTCCAAGCACTACACTGAAAGATTTGGGGCAGGGCTCAGCTTTTATTCTCTGTAACGCTTAGCACAATGGGGTTGGGCCTATCTGGAAGGCCTTGAGCAGCTTTGGTTCCCTAAATAATTTCCGGGCACTCTAACGGCACGGATGGCACAGGTGGGTCAATCTGTGCACTCCTCCACGCTGCTGCTGCTGCTGCAAGTGCTCTGGGCTGCTCCTGTGGCATTTCACTCTGTGGCTGCACTCACTCAGGAGAGCAAAGCTGAGATGACAAGCCTCACTTAAGGCTGTGTTGAAGATATTCTCAGCAGGATACACAAAACGCTTCTAGAAGCGGCTCTAGAGCACTGAAATTCAGCCTCATGCTTCAGTTCTGAAAGCCCTGCTGCTGTACTGCTTTCACCTGAACAGGGATGACCACAGGCCATCCCCCCAAATGCACTCACAGGCACACCCAAAACAGCAAACACTGATCCGTGGGCAGAACTTACATTTTGCCAACCACAAAATGTTCATATCAGTAATGAAGGGACACAGACCCTCTCAGAGCATCGACATAATGCAAAAACAGTGAACCGATTCACAATTGTTAACAATTCCAACATCCGTATTTACACATTGTCTTGCTCGTGTTATTTGATCTAGTTCAGTGCTGCTTAAAAAAAATCAGATGAATATCAGTAAGTGCAGCTTCCTTCTCTTTTCCAAAAAAGTTCTTTCAAGAAACAAGCACATAATTTTACTGCTAATGACTGTTTATCTGATAATGACATAATTTGGAGAGAAATATAAAAATATTTACTTGTCCAGTTTTAAATTAGTCTTTTTAAAATAGTCTATCAGTGATAACACACAGAGCCTTCTCAGAGCCCATAGTGCTATTCACATAATTTAGGTCACATATTTTTACTGGATTTATTTGTGCTGGTTGAATTAGGCCTATCAGCCTGAGTCACTTACCGGAAAGTTTCAACTCAAGGATTTTTATAACCATTTTATAACTCCTTTGTCCTATGTACCATCAGAGTCTTTTCAAAAGTGTATAATTAGCGTTCCTAATAGGACTGAACTGCTTTTCATAGAATCGCTATATTAACTGTTACTAAAATGACAAAGGCATTGTCATGATACACACTTATAATTTACAGGTGCAGAATTACTATAACCCCTCACAGATTATACTTATGTGGGTTCTGTGACCTTCTCATGACATTGTTAAAATTGTTCTCTTTAAGAAGTGTCTGACAGGAACTGATGCCTGTCCTAACTCTGGGTACCTAACTCTGGAGTGAAAGCAAATGTAGAGAAACAACTAACATATCACTCATTTCCTTATCAGCTGTGACTGGATGATTGTTTTTACATGACAGCTCTATTCTTAGAAAAGTTGTGAAAAGAGGAATGATATAACGAGAATGGTTATATCAGACCTCCAGGCCACAAAAAAAAAAAAAAAAAAAAAAAAAGACAAAGTAGCTCCGTAAATATTTTCACACAGAGATTGGATTTAGATAAAGTGCAAGAAGTGAATCTGGTGATCTGAAGAGCCATTATAGGACCCTCTTAACCCTGTGGGATATGTTCCTGTATTGCTGTCCTGTTTTGAATGTGAGGTTCCCAGAAGCTCACTGATCCAGCAGGTGGCCTGTGCTAATCACCCTCCACAGCTGCTGATACAGAGGGCACAGCGGCCAACTGGAAGTCAACAAATCCAATCACAGATTATGTAACACAGCAGATTTGCTTACCCATCTTAAGAAATTCACAACTGTGATTCCAAGTTGTGCTAGAGTATTTTAACATCCTCAGGAAATGAGCAGCAACCAATAGCAGTCCATAAAGGAAACCTTATCAACAAAAGATAAATTTAACAGCAAAATTTGACAGAAGCATGTGTACAGAGAAAAATATCCCCATTTGCAAATGCATCAATGTCTGGATTATAATGGCATCCTGGTGATATATTAGTGAGTTAAAAATTTTTTTCAACTTATTTTTACCAGCTTTCAGGACAATTTTGCTGAACTGTCTTCCTAGAAAATCTGAGAATTGCCAAAAACTAATGCAAAACCAGCAGCATATTTTCCAAAAAAGAGTCAGCATCCAGACAACACTAGAGACTGACCTAGATACCACAGAGCTCATCCCAGGCTAGTTCCTGGGCCCAGAGAAACTCCCTTTCCTTATTGATACAGAGAGTGCAGTCACCTCCACATTCTGCTGCACCCAGCTTTGAATGGGTTCCAGTAGGATCTCTGCACAGCTGGCAAACTGGCTGAGCCACCTGGGAATGATGTCAGACCGGTGCTGTGCTTCCCCACCCCAGCAGGGGCAGGGCTGGAAGGGAGGCAGACACCTTGTCAGAAGAGGGTGGGACGCCCCTGTGTCACCAGAGCTGGCGCTTGTTGACGCTGCGTGTGAGGACTGAGCACAACTTGGTCCCCTAAGATGTCTTCTGCGAAAGTTCCCCCGTCAGGAACTTTATTGGAAAGACTGAGAGGATTCTGTTCCAGCAAGGTTTCTGAGGCCTTAGAGGGAACCATTTTTTCAGATATCTGGGACACTTATTTCTGGATTCAAACTGGCAAGGGAATTGATGAAAATAGGGACAGTATCTAGACCATGCTGCTAGGTCTGTTTTCCTCAGAGAGGCTGAAATGTCTTGGGTCCTGCCATCTCCTTTATAGTCCTTGTATGTGACTCTCCACTAAAAGCTCCTTGAAATAAAGCTACTGAAGGGCATCATGAATATACCAAAGTGTCACCAGCCTGATGCTGAATTGTCAGCTTCTTTGTGACCCTACATTGCCAAGACTAATGCAGTGCCACTTCACAGATTTCCAGTTTCTCTTGCTTAACTGCAGTGTGAAAACAAAATTAGATTTAAAAATACATGTTTTGTATATAGGGCTATATCACAAATGAACACACCAACACTGTGAAATTCTCTGTCTCCCTTCCCCTTAATTTCTAGCTGAGAGTGCCACCTCAGCTTAATATCACTCTTCTAAGTCTGTGTACCTTTCTGAGAAGAAGAGTTTTTGCTGAATATTCTTTCACAATTTCTAAACTCCCAAAAGAAATACTTCCTTACTTAACAGGAAGACCACTTTCACCTTCAGTGCTTTGAACAACACATGACAGCATCCTGAAAGGTCCAGGAAAGCACAGAATTTAGCTGTTGGCAATGCCAAGTTAATATACATATGACCAGGATTATCACATGGATAATGGGATAATGGGATAGGCAGGAATCTCTGGTGGGTTTGGTTTACAAGGTATGACTTTGATGACCAGCCTAATTAAAAACCTACTAAGAGGAAATTAAAGGCATTTTCTTGGGAGGAATTCTCCCATGTGAAGGGATGCAGAAGTAGGAAATTCCCTGTATATAGTTTTACCTGTCACAACCAGATTTCATTTCCCAAATTCATTCAGATCTGTGTCCACAATACATATGAAGCCAAACATTATTACCAACAAAATCAGCAGTTTGAGATACCAGTGCCTTTTCAGATGTCTGAGTTTGGTGGTTCCTACATTACTGTCTCAGGAAGAACATCTCAGCTGACAACCCTGAACCTTCCTCTTTCCTCAGATTTAATTACAATAACAAGCCACAAATCTTCAGCTTCACTTACAATCCTCTTAAACCAAATTCACTGAAAGGCCAGGCTGGACAGGCCTTTGAGCAACCTGGGCTAGCGCAAAGTGTCCCTGTGTATCACAGGGGCATTGGAAGTAGAGGATCTTTAAGGTCCCTTCCAACCCAAAAAATCCTATGCCTTTAGGGACAGTCAAGGATATTCAGAATACACTGGTTCCTTTTCTTTCCTCCCCCCCCACCATGACAGCAGAATGTTGGCCACAAAGCCCTAAAGCAAAAAATGTTGAACTCCTTCTTCTGTATTTTGAATCCCAAAGTTCTCCCTCATCCCTCCAAAAAAGGCTTCATCTAACTCAGAACTGTGCCTCCAGGAGTGACCAAATTGAAAGCCAAAGGGAGATCAACAACCAGACAGGCTTCTACCTCTCCTTCATCCTTCTCCCAGCCTTCAATTACTTTCAGCTCAGGGGATTTCCTCAGCTGGATGCAGTTTATCTAATTATTAATCCTCAATGGGCCTGTCTTCCAAATTCTTGTTCCACTCTCCTCTAGAGTTAATGTAAACTTGCTGCATTCTTATACAACAGTAATACTTCAGACTAAACCTCTTGCTTGTTCTTGAAGTAATGTCAGAGGGGAACAGTGAGAAGAATGAGTCATTCCTGTCTCCTGACTCAACTTTTGTCCGGGAATGCTATTTTCCTGTGAGGCTATGGGGAATAGGTGGAAACTATTGCTCCTTGCACAAGTCAGTCACTCAGCTCCCAAGTGCAAAAGCTCATTTTAATAAGCTACCAAAACAAAAGGTTTTACTGAAAGTCATAAAAGGCTGCTTAAAGATGGAAGCTGACCAACACAAAGTGGATAGACTTCTCTGATTCACTGAAAGCAGGCTGGAAAATGAACTTTTGCTCACTGAAACAAAACATCACCAAGTAGCAAGAAAAAAATCTACGAAGAACTCAGCCTATATATAAGCAGTCCAGGGTAAGATTATTTAACAAATGACTTTCTGATGTCACAGGATTGTGAGTATTTCAGAGAAAAAAAAAAAGGTTAGGTTGAGAAAGACCCAACAACCATCACATCTGTATAATAGCACAGACTATCACCTAAAATGAAGCTAGGAGTATTTTTTTTTTTTACAGAAAATGATGAGGCAATGAGCAGATTTTAATTTCTAAGTAAATAACATCCATGTGAGAACACAGTGCTTTTGCTTTCCTCCTGCCTCTCTTCTCCCTGTTCTAGCACCCGGTGATGGAAGCAAAGTATAAATCATGGTATGCCATCAAGGCAAAACTGTCCCTGAGAGCCTGGCATCATGCCCAGGATTTTACTCACTCTGTGACAAGTGGTGCTCTCTTCAGCTTGGATTTATCCAGCCTCATCAATAAATACCTCAAGCATGGTCATCTGATGGACATGATGAGATTAGATTCCAAAATATTTAGGGCCATATAAAGCATTTCACTATTGTAAAGAAAATGGCAAATATCCTGAAGTGGGAACAATTTCTTTTTCTTACGTTAAATCCCTGAAGAAACTGTTGTACAATCCTTGATGGCCAGGAATAACATGAGGGCTTTTTAAAAATTTACTCAGTGCTTTTTCTGTGCATTATTCTAGGAGCCATTTTCTGCTCAGTGTTTGCTTTATAATCATCACCCCTTTACTCACTTATGTATGACGTGGCAGAATACATTCTCATCTGTGTCTTAGGAAGCAAGATCTGGATTTGCTTACAAGCTTTCAGACCTTGCTTTTTTGAATCAGACCAGGGGATCTAAAATAACAGGTTTTAGCATGGCAAGTAAATAGAACAGACTCAAAGCTCACAATCAGTCTCTCTTCACTCTGTAGTCCAATTAAAACATATTTACTGATAGCAGAGGAGAATAACTACATAATCAGTGGTGTACAGCACAGGGCTCCAGCAGGTATGAAGGAGAGAAGATGTAGAGACATGACAGGAGTAGCCAAACAGCAGAGGAAACACAACAGTGTGTCTGCAAGCTGTGCAAGCAACACTCACTCACCCACTGAGATCAGCCTGCATGTTTCCAATTTTCCTGAAGCAGGGCAGGCTTAAGTGTATTTATCAGAGAATTGGGAACTATTGAACCATCATTCTCAGCATAGCCAGAAGCAAAGGCATGTGCTTGGGATCAAGGAACGCAGGTCAAGCTTATCAAACTCTTATTATGCATTGGAGAGCAACAGCTTCTCAGGGTGGCTTCCAGATCACGCCCAAGGTCAACTGAACACAAGCATCAGGGCACAGCTTTTGGATAACATGGCTAATAAGATTCCAGGATGGCCAATGAGTTGTTAACGTCTTTGCTGTGCTAGTGACAGCAAAATCGAAAGCTTTATCTACCTCCAGTGGCCATCCTTCAAACATGATGTTGATGAGCATCTTCAGGAGAAAAAAAGGAACAAAAAGAATTATCATCATCAGGAACTTAGAAAAAGTTACATCCCTTTTAGTACAATCAAGCATAATCTGTCAGAATTTACACAGGGTTTAAGAAATACATTTTCATTCTTCAGTGTAAATGTGTCAAGCAGTAGAGGAATGTATGGAGGAAAAAACCCTCTACATTTTTTCAGGTTATATCATTCTTCAACAGCTTTAAATTACAAGTGAGGCTGTTCTTACAAGTATGTTATAAACACCTTCCCTTTTCTTGATAAAGCAGTTACAGCGTGAATTTATATGACCAGCAGAAAGCAACACTAGATTCTTGAAATCATCTTTTCCCACTTTAAAATATAGTCTGACCTATGGAATTTGCCTAAAACTTGGAATCTGTGCTCACCACTCGGTCCTGCTATGGTCTAGTTCATTTGGTCTCTCCCTAGTCCCACAGGGTCAGACACACTTTCGAGAGGTCATAGGCCACTTTATATTAAGCAGTTCAATGAAAAAGGAATAATTCTCAGCTCCCTATGGATTTTCGTGCTTTCAAAAGGTCAAAGGCTCTGCAGAGCCCAGTTTGCCTTCTGGGCTGGAACAGTAAAGGCCCATCAGTTTCAGTGGCCAGAGGCACACGGGGCAGCGTGGCTGTCGCTCTGCCCACGTGTGCGGATGCATCGATCAGAGGCGGGTTTGAGCACTCTCCTGATCAAAGCTAAAGCAGTGCCCAGGGGAGAGCACAGCACCTGCTCTGTTCCAAAGGCACAGCAGCCTTCTTTCCTGCACGGACCGCTGAGAGAGCCTGCCCCCCATCCCGGGGAGCCAGGAGGGAAGGTGCAAGGCAGAGGAAGAGGCTCCCCTCCTTCGCACGCAGAGGCGAGGGAGCAGCCCCAGCCTCGTGCCTGTCCCCTCAAGGTCTGTGTCAGCACCACGGGGTACTTTTGGAAAAGACTGGGAATGGCAAGGAAAAGACCTAGCTCTGACAATTACACAGCCTCCAAGTGGTGTGAGTTGCTACGAGCATCACCCAGAAACGCCCATAACCCTCACCCACAGGAAGAGCGCAGAAGTGGATCCCAGCAAAGGTAGAACCGTGCTCTTCATCAGTTCTGCTTCAATGTCTTAGTTCAACAGAGGCATTAAAAAAAAAAAATAAATAAAGCCCAAGACATACTGAAGAACCAGTGATATGAAAATCCTACTTGGGAAATGACTATTCTTTCAAGAATGCTTTTCATCCAATGAAACTTTTCTTTGCACATTATCAAAGAGCAGCAGTGGACACACAAACTGGCAGACATATCTGGCTCAGGTCTGGGTGGTGGAAGGAGGGAGTGAACCACAAAAAATCTGTTTTAAACATGCTCCTTAAATTCACATCAGAGCCCCACAGTGTTACCTGTGTACCAAGGAAAATTACCTGAGTAACCAAGATGAGCTGAGGGAAACCCATGAGCAGCACCTTGAACACAAGCTATGGTCCTTCTTCCTCTGAAAGAGGGATTAACCTCTCTGCAGTCTCCCTTTTCAATACATATCAAAATGCAAAAGCAAAGGTAAACATTTCCAAAAGGAACTGTCAGCCAGGACTGAATTTATTTCAAGAGCTATTTATCAGCAGTATTTCCAGGGCTGTATCAGCAGTTACTTCTCTCAAATACCACACTGCATTTTCCCTAGATTAGCTCCTGCTCTTTATACTGCTCTGTCCTTCATACTGCCTATCCTCTGTACAAGGACTGCTAACTACAAGCTCAAAACTTAACAGAATTAGACCTTCTGAAAGTTACAAATCCATTTCCTCATTTATTTTTTCTGCCTCTTTTTATTTTTCTTTCACTCCGTAAGATTTCGGTACAGAACAAACATCAAAAATACTCAAACATTATCATATTCATGGCCTCTGAAAGACTTAAACACTCAATTTTGCTTCAGCTGCTTCTTCCTTTTTCCCCTATGAGCTGTCAAATACTTGCATGCAACAGCCTGGTGTGTCAAAAGGAAAACAAAGCAGCAGCAGTGCTGGTTTTATCCTAGGGACAATGAAATTGGAGATCAAGTGATCTGGACATTAATATTTATATCCAATATTAAAAAAAAAAAGGCTGAAAGTGGAATGTAATTTTTAAGCATGTTGTAAAATGTAGCAAACAATTTGAGTAAGTAAAGGGTAATGCTGGAGTATGAACTGCTATAAACAAAAATTTATTTATGTCAGGAGGAAAGCATCACACCCCTGAGATGGATAAAAATTGTGTAACTGTCAAATGAGAAGTAGGATACAATGAAAACATTAAATAAGAAGATCTATAAAAGAGCCAGTAACTTGATTCACAGCTAAAACTTGGTTCAGGTTGAATAAGGGAAGAATATATCATGGTTAATGACTTATAACAATTAGGATGCAAGTTGGTTGGTTTAAGGGAGATTTATCAGATTCTAGCTGGTCTAAATCAATGCAACTTAAGTTGTAAAACACAGCTGCACATTCAGCCCAGGAATTTCCATGTAGATGCCAGCTTTTACTGCTCTCCCTGCTTGGGCATACAGCACTGGATTTTGCAGAGAGCTCCAGATGGAACCCTGGTATCACTATACACATGATTATTCAGTACCTGCATATGATTATTCAGTACCTGCACAAGCAAATGCCCCGTTAGGTGCTTGGACTCAGGAGGCACCTGAGGCATTTAACAGAAGCAGGAAGCTGGGATTCTTCTATTTCCTTCCCTCTGTTGCAGGGACAGCAGGGATTTTAAAGAGCAGAAGCAGCTGATTTCCTTGTTCTACAGCAAAACAATCCTTAACAATTAAATGCCCCAACAGCTGTCACCACAGTGACACCAGCCCCGTGAGTGCTTGAGATCATCTCTTGTCATTGTTATGATTTAGCTACCACTGTAGAAGCTGTGCATTCAATGGTATTTCAATCCATTTTTCACCTCATCCAACTGCTCCTGAAGGGCATTGATGTGCCTTTTGAACAGATTCAGGCATTAATTGTTGCGGTGACCATAATGAGGACATGCTTTCTGTTTGTTTGTCTTCAAATACAGGTTTAGATTGTGAAACAATTATGCAACTAGATCTTTAAAAAAATCTTTGTGACCACATATTTGCCTGCATAATCTCATCTAAACAGGGATTCTTGTTTAAAAGCGACTCAGACAATAAGGCCACACAAGGATAACAGCACTCTAAGTGGTTTTCAATGGATAAAAATTATAATAATAAAATTACATGCAAGTTCCACTTTTGTGTGGGGTTTTCTATTTGAGGGCATGTAATAGAACAGAAACATTTTAAAACATCTGCATAAAAAGCATTCCCCATGCTTCAGATCAAAGAGTAATAGTAAAAGATTAAGCACATTTATTGCTAAGTAGAAAAACATTTCAACATACCAGATGAAGCTAACCATATGCAAAAGATGTTTGCTTCAGTTCCTAATACAAGCTACCTAAATATAAGTTTTACAAGCAACAGACAATGGCAAACCAGCAGAATGAGGAATTCCAAAACCCCAAGCTCTCCACCAATGCAAGTTTATCAGGACAGCCTGAAAAGCAGCTGCACACTTGCCAGCACAGCTAGCCAGGGAACCACACACATCCCATTTCCATTCCAGGGAGATTCTGCTGTGGGAGCTGGGCATCTCACACGTGCCATTGCCAAATTTAGCACACAGGGCTAAAGGTGTTGACACACTGTTAGAGAGGCTGTAGAGGAACTGTACCAGCAGCAACCCCAGGAAGGGAGCAGCCTCCAAAGATGCTCCTCTGGCTGCTCACCATTCAAGCTCTGTACAGGTAAGCTCACCACGAGCACCAAGACATTAATTTACATCACGTCTATCAAACTTTACAGCTCTACACCATTAAAGTGTCTCTGCTGAGCAAAATGTGCAAGCCTCAGCGTCCCACAGATCATCACAAGCTGTTAAGGTTAGAGCAAAAGCTTAGGGAAACACTGCTGTCCAAGGATGGTCCAGCTGCCTTGCCTAGGCTCAGGTGAAACAGAACTTGCAAAGGGTGTCTTCAGGAGATAACCTGCTGAGCCAACTTCCCAGCATCTGCCAGAGAGGCAACAAACTGCAAAGACACTAATGAACGTTTCCTGCTGCTTGCTGGAAGTCCTGCCCTAACCAGTGCTCTTTCAACATCATATTCTTAATCAAGAAGTATCTTTGCTAAGTACAGGCTCTTCATTGTATTCTACAAGCAGGAAAAGAAATTTCCTTCCACGAGGTTACAGACAACCTTGATTATATATTGTCCAGCTTTTCTTGAAGGTGAAATCCATCTTGCTTTGAGGCTGTCTGTCATTCAGCCAAGAGGACTGAAGAGCTACTATGACATACAGACCCTCATGTTTTCGGAATTAGAAAGCATAGGAGAAAATAGGAATAGTCCTTGAGAGGAACAGCCAGTCAAAACTCTGACAAACACACAAACCATCCTTCCCTTTTGGCAATTCTGTCCCTTGGCAAGCAGCATGTCCATTATTTTACTTCTAAGGGAACTACGAAAAGTTCTGGGGGTTTTTTCTAGCTTGAACAATACGTGGAGCATTGCCTTTAGAGTCAATGATTTTGTACATGTCAGCAAAGCCTGATGTTCCAAGGATTGTTTGTCAGTGGCATGCACTGAATTAGTGGATGGTTTTCAGTGACAGTCAAACTCCAGAGAAGGCCATGGGAAGTTTGCCTGACTTAAAACCCAAGAACGTGGTGCAATACAAACTACACATAAAGGAATCCAAAGGTCGTATGTAATATACTCAATTGAATTTCTAGGTTTTCTAGATGCTTATTTCCTTCCTGATGTCATTAAAAGATTCTGAAGAGCTCATGAACAAAAGTCAAACATCCCAAAGACTCATAGAAGGATAAGGATACTTGTACCAAAAGGACAGTACAAAAATGACCTGCCATATTGAAAATTTCCCCTGCTTTTAAAAGACTGTTATTTTTGCAGTGGAAGGAATTAGACTGCAGTGAAAACATCAGTACTTAAATACTCTTGTTTGGCCTGCTTCCGCATTTTTTCTATCTTTCCTAAACAAGTACAAAAAGAGGTAAAAAAATCCAAACGAATCACACGCACTGAATTCTACACTGAACCTGAGGTTTAATAAACAAGAATAATTACCACCTGAAAAAAACCAACTAACACACTTGTTAAGATTTAGAAAGCCTACACGTAAAGAAAGGGAAAACGGTAATCAGAGCTGAATACAAAAATGGGATAAATGGTTTAATGTTTGGACTAACTCGATAAACTTGCCATCAATCAGAACCAAAACATACAGCTAAAATGTCAAAATGACTTACACAGAAACATACAGCCTCCAAATTTCAAGTTACTATTTTCTTGGAGTTGGATTAGTTAGTGGAACAGTTTATTATTCTTTGTTTTTTACACAACCTACAATCCTACTGTAAGTGCATACAAGTATCCATGTCTACATTGGGAAGAACAGTGATTTCAAAAGCAAAAGGCTCAGATTAGGAGACCAAGGTGGTGAGAACAGAGCTAGAAAATAAGGAGCTAGAATATGCACTGGGAGTAATCACTCACAGAGTCCAGGTTTAGGGGAAAAAAAGGGAATTCAAGAGCAAAATTAACAAGAGAAGTAGTTGGAAGCTGAAGCTGAGTAAGCAGAGCAATGAGACCAAATGAGAAAACATGTGGGAAACATGAAACCACTGTGGAAGGGAGACTTGCAGTTGGGAGGAAAAAGGAAAAGCAAAAGGGACAGGTCTGTCAGAATGTGCACTGGAACAAGGAGAATTACTTGGCAAGGATTATGAATTTAAAAAGCAACAAAACCGGGGGGGGACACAGCCACAAGAGATCTCAGACCTGACAAAGAGATGGCAAACAGCAACAAGCACAGGCTGGTTGAGGACTCTGGGGCCACTGGTACAAAGAGAAGCTGGGACTTGGTTGGGACTCCAAACCCAACAGTTTTGTTCCTGCTAGTAATACATATGTCAGTGTCTGCTTTACCAGTTCCATCTTCACAAAGCCTAGGAAATGACACCACTATTAAACAAACAAACAACCTACTTTTTACGTTTCTTTTTTAGTTAGTGACTACTGTCTTGGAATTGATTGCTAGGGATTTTCTTCTTTTTTACAGTCTTTTCTACATCATTTCTTGTAATGGTGTGATGGAAAAATTGAGATAGAAATTCATCCAAGGCCACACAGCTTGCCAATACCAGGGCCAGCACACAAGTTGAGTGCCTTCCTCTTAAACCCAGTGCTTATTCTTCCACACTGTGCTCCTCTACAGCCAGGGATGCTGAGTATCACCCTGTCAGAAGCAGGGTTTCTGAGAACTTTGGGAAACACTGAGCCTAAATTCCATTATATTCAACCTCCTCAGAATCACACAGTGATTCAACAGTCTTTCTGAAAGAAACCCTCAAGGATTTTTTGGCACAATTTCCTTTCTTCTCATCCTGACTCCAATCCCATTCCAGCCGCCTCAGCATCGCTCTTCCAGCTTCTGTCACTCAGTCCTCACTCCTCAAATACTACAACTGTGTAAGCTCCCCCAGCTGGAGCAGTGCTGGCACGGGGCCCAAGGTAATAAACCTATCAGAGCTTATTAGCTCAGCATGCACTCTGTCCCTCAGCCCTGATGTTAGCATCTCTCATTGCCCTATTCACTCACTAGCTGGGAACTGGCACACAGGAGGATGATAGCAGTGACACAACAGAACCAAATGCTTTTGTGCAGCGCTCTTCCCCACCCTTTTCCAGAAAAACCATTCTTTCCTCTCCCAACCACATCACCCCCACTTTGCTCTCTAACACTTTCTGACTTCACACAGGAAAAATTGAGCCTGTTCCATCTGGTGACTCCAGAATTCTCTGATACAAAAATTGCTGCAGTTTATTATGCCAATAGATAGAAATGTAATAGATAGCCACATCCACACCTATTGTGTCAGTCTCCTGAAAATGCCAGAAAAAACAAAATTAAGACCACTTCCTTCTTTTTTAATACAGGAATCACCTGCTCTACAGCATACTCCCATAATAACCAAGTAATAAAGCAACCATACTTCCAGAAAGGCAAGCCCCCTTTCCATGGGCAGACACAAACACTGGCTGGCACAAGAACTGACAAGCAAGCAGAAATCCCATCTTCCTTTTCACAGGGTCCTATTTGAGGTTTAACAAATTAGTCCAAAGGTGACATCCCATTATAAGCTCATATATAAACACAAGAGATCTTTCTTTATATTTAAGTAGTATACAAGAGGATTTCCTTCCTACAAGGAAGGGAAAGCAGAACTATCAAAACACCAGAAGAAAGATTTCCCTGCTCCTTATCCAAAGCATAAACAACCAACTGAGTTGCCTTCCCTGGAAGGTGCTGTAAACCTTGGTCTTAACCTCATTATGTTATCACCATGCTGTGATACCGCCAGGCTTGTGCCATTTGCAGTTGCCAGTAAAGTGACAGAAGCATTTTCCTCTCAGCTTCCTATCTTAGGCAGTCTATAGTTTTTATTCCTACATGTACGTTATCTCTGTCCTAATGCAGAATTGCAGGGATAACAACCAGAAAGCCTCCGTATCAGTTACAGCCTCTGATGCAGGCTGACTTTAATTCCCCTCGAACCACCTCCATTTTTTCTGATTGCGTTAACACACAACTGTTCTTTGCACAGGCTTATACATGAGCTTACTTCACTTGTAAATTTAAATTAAGTCTCAGCAAGTTCATTAATAGAAAAAAAAATATTTTGCACCTAATACAACTCTCCCCCATTTGTGTAAGTTCAGTAGTTTCCAGTAACTTGCCAGTAACAATAGTTTTACAGTTACTTTTGCAGTGCTACTGCATACTCCATAAAAACTGCTGAAGCCAATTTCAAACATTTTTATGACTACATTATACTATTCTGGCATATTTCTTAAAGCCAGTGACAAAGACACTGCAATGAGCATAAAAATAGGAAATTTGGGGTTTAGGATAAATGTGCATTCCAAAACTGAAAGTGCTTCACAGTCCAAGTTACCATCCCTAGACTTGATAAAAAAGGCCTGAAGATTTATAGGAATTATTATCACAGGAAGATAGATTGCAGAGAAACAGGCAGAATATCTATGTGGTATTTAGCCTAAACTTGTAACACATAACAGCTATTCACAATTCCTGGCTAATGCAAAAGGGAAGGAATTATTTACTGGACTCTTCTGTACCTTATTCCAATGCTCATCTCTGAGGCATCCTATCACACAGGTCTTGCAGCTAAAGACAAATGGAGACATGCAGGAGGTTCCTGGTTTTGTTCCGGTAAGTGGGGCTCGTGTCTCCAAGACTTCAGTGGAGGCACACAGCACTGCACGTGCCCCATGTGGCCAGTGGCTGGTCACGCATCTGACATTCACACACAGAAATTATTTACCAAAGTATTATTTAGGTACCATTTTTCTACTTTTACAGAGAAAAGAAAAGAAGGCACCCACACGATTCAGGATTCCTTTCTCTTCCCTCCCCATCCTCTTCTCCATTAGCTTGTTGAAGGCAGTTGACTGAATTTTTAACCTCGGTCACCAAGGAAAACATTATTTGAAAAGATATGATGAAACCTTGGAGAAGGAATACTCAGAGCCTGAGGCAAATCTGGCAGCTTATTGGAAAAGTGTTATGACTCTTTCAGAGCTTGTAAAACAGTTACTGCCCGTCATGTTCTCTGTAGGTAGGTCCTTGTATCTCAAGGAGTTAGAGATGGCTTAGGAAACCAGGGGTGTGGGAGTTTCTCTGGTAGCTTTAACCCTGAAAAAGCTAAATTGCAACACGAAAATGAATGAAGAGCTCTGATTCGTTTTCAGCTAGAAAGTTTCTGCATGCATTCAATCACTTTTCTGCACAGCACACACATCAGTGCATGGCCCCCACACACATTTCACTCAGACACCCCTTGCCTGTGTCACATCACAGCCTTTGCAGCCCTCAACTTCATGGCTACAAAATTAACCTGATTGTGAAATAGATGCTCCCAAGTAGAAAAAAAAAATTAAAAGATGGAGTACATGAGCTCATACAGGAACCCCAGCTTCTTTCTAGTCTCTTCCACGTACAGTTTGGCTCTTTGACAGTAAGGTCCCACTCTTACACATTTCCTGCCTTGTGGAAGAGCTTTCCTTTAGCTGTCACCCATTCTTTCATCCCATTCCAAAACACAACTAATGCCTTTTTCCACCCTTATCTCACCCATTTGCCCTCTCTTCCCCTCCCTGTTGCTCAGGACTTTACTCACATTGTGCAGCAGATGCTATGTACTCAAAGTGTGTTCCCCAATACCGGTGCATACACGCCAAGGGACGAGTACATCAGCTGAGAAAACAACAGCAAAACACACAAAACCCAACAGCCACAAACACAGACCAACAGGAGATCACAGTCTAGTGAGCAGTCAGAGCTCCAGGGTTTGATCTGTACCACAGAAGAGTCTCGACTTCACCAGTACACACTAAGTATCCCGTTTTCCAGGTTTAATTATTTTTTCCATTAAGACACAAAGTGGAGTCAAGCAGATTACTCATTTAACTTTATTCTTCCTCTGCTTCTGTGAAGCAGCTATTTAGGTAAATTAACAATTCCTCCTCATCCTCAAGGCTGTAGCATCTCCAAACTTTCCTGAGATGATAACTCCTGCTTGGCTAGGTTTTTTTAAACCCTACCAACAAAAAAACATGAGTGTTTTTATAGACATTCTAAATGATGCAAAAGATGTCTTGGAAAACAGATGCAGAAGAGAAACTTAACTCAAAAGGTGCACATATTCCTCGACAGCAGAACAGTTTCAATACAGCTCGTTCAATTACAAACATACTTCCAACCTGGTTTTAGCCAGCAGTCTCCTCACTGAATTAAGGCAAATACCCACAACCCAAATAAAGACAACACAAACTGTGAGTCCTTTAACCTTCAAATCTGCTTCATCTTCCTCTTTCAGCCTTGCAAGTCAGAACATGCATGAACATACCTGTTTTCCTCACCCGGGGATCAAGTGAATCTGCTTTTTATTAAATAAAATATGGTAACTTTTCAGAGGTGGCCTACTGAAGCTTTTTAATTGTACACCCCACAATTCATCATTGTTAAACACCAAGTGACACTAGCAAAGAGCAGGCAAAGAGAAACAAGACCAACTCATGTGCACTGTACATGTAGGGAGTGGTTAACAACCACTCATCACCTCCTGCTCCTCTTTTTCTACTTCTTTAAGGAGTTACCTTGCAAAGGCACCGCACGACAAGTTTTTACTAACCTCTTCTTCTTTTAAACACAAAAGTATTGTTTTCAGCAATTCCTGAAGTTTGCAATGTGTTTTCTAAAACTTCAAGAGATATTTAATCAAATGACTGACTTCCAAGAGCAGCATGAATCTTTTTAATTACAATGCCTGTCAGCCACCCCAGCTGTCGCTACTTTAGAAGCATGGATTTTGTTTTCCTCCACTGTTGCTCAAAAGTTTAAGTCTCAATAAATTTATTCAGGAAATAGCATCCCTACTCCTTCCTAAACTCTGGGAGTAAGTTTTCACCCTGATCCAACCCAACAAGCAGCAGATTTATTCACATATTTGAGAGGAAAAAAAATGTTTTCTGCTAATTCAGTGAAGTGCGTTCCAGAGCTGGTTTGTGTTTTGCCCTTACTGAACAGAATCCTTTGCTATGGCTTCATGCTAAGCCAAAAGTAAACACTTTTCCTTTTTATACAGACAGCTCAATCCCAAAGTACCAACACTGGTATCAGTGGTGACAGAAGAAAAGCTGTATTCCCCCAACAAGAGGGAGTAATCAAAAAACCCAAAAATAAAATTAAAAAAACCCAACCAACCCCAAGCAAACACCAAAACAAACAAAAAACCCCAACCCCACAAATATTGTTCAGCCAAATCAATGCATGGGTCTGAAATGCAAGCATTAAAAAGTCATCAAGTTGTGCTCTCAGCTATCACTTGGGAAGAGGACAGTACCAACCTCACAATGGCACACAGTAAGACAAAAGCCACCAGATATCTTTTAATCAGGGGTTATCTCCCACAAATACCTGCAGATTGAAATCCACCAAGTGTTTTTTGCAGCATGCAGAAATTTGTTAATCTAAACGTCACATCCAGCACCTGTGCAATTTTTTGGAATATTCTTCTCTAAAACCAGCTCAGCTGATACAGGTACTAACGTGAATTGACAAGACATAACAGTCAAAACCAATTTTTATGATGTTCTAACCTTTGGTGGATATATTTACATTCCCTACCTTCAAAAGTCTCCACGAAAAATTTTCAAAAGGACTTTCAAAATAGCAAGACAACACCATTGAGGACTTACCAGATTGGAATTGGTGGCATTGGAATCATCTTCTGGAAAGGGGATATAGATAGCTAAGGCCACACAATTGGCAAAAATAGTCAGTAAAATAATTATTTCAAATGGTCTGAGGAATGGAGTTAAGGAAATTGTTTCAAAATGAGCACACAAAAATAAAACGAAATTTAAAAAAAAAAAAAAAAAAAAGATTTTTAAGAATTCTGTTTAAAGGAAGCATTCCAAGCCCCTTATATTCTGAAAAGAAACATATGCCTTTTTAAGTGCTTTTAGGCGCTCCCAGCCAAGACTCTTCCTAATATGTCAAAAGCAGTGTAGGCCAGTCGCGTGCCAGAGTAAACACAGATTTCTTAAAAGTTTTTTCTTCTTTTACTTGTTTAGATTGCATTTTCCCAACTTTCCTTCGAGTGTGGCTGCACTAGTTTTAATGAGAGAAACCTGTTTTATAATGATTGCCCTTGTTCCTTTCAGGATCAGTTTTTCTTGGTTGTTTTCATCTGCATTTATAAATTCACAGAATTTTAAACAAACATTTTGGGGTTTTTCTTTTGCTGCTGTTGCTGTAGTTTTTCCCACCTTTCTCAGTTTCTCTCTCATATCTCAGAGTTCAATGTGAGGGCCCAAGCAATACATGCATACATGTTTAGAAGACATTTTAAAAAGGATAGATTTTATTAAGGCAAAAAAAAAGGTCTTTGTCCAAAACATGCTTACGCTGCACACTGCCATGTATACTTGTTTTGCTTTTAAATTATTTGAGGGAGTATTTCTTTTTCCCTTAGTTGCATTTCATTTGGCATCAGAGGGAACACAAATGTCCCTGCACATTATATTAGGAACACCAGGAAGCTGAAAGTCCCTTCTGACAGAGAAACGATCCATAGGCATTTCAGCCTTGCATCAACTCTGTTAGGGAAAAGAAAAACCAAACATTTGGAATGCTCAACAAAGAAATCCTGCACTGGCTCAATGCCCCCCTGACTGTCCACTGGAATCAAAGGGCATTTTTCTACTGCCCAGTCTCCTGGCACTGCACTTTATCTACTTCAGGGGTCTCCTTAATCTCAGTTGCTGTGAAGTGTCTCCAAACTGAGACTAGAGACCAGATTTATGGTCTGTCTACATTTACTGGCCTGCAAGAATATCCTGGAGGCTAGTTCTGGGATAACTCACCAGTACCCTGAAGGGGAATGAGGAGCAGGATAGAACAGGGAGGATGCCAAGCATAACCTGTGCCCCAGAGTGCATTCAAGCATGAATTTATCTACCATGGGACTGGCTCTGCAGTGCTGCCAAATGTCAACGCAGCATGTGTGATTTTGGTCAGCAGAGCACTGTTCTCAGCAGACTTTAGCAGGAGAGAACAGGAGATCTTTGAATGTTAAGCTGAGCTGCAAGATACACACAAATTCCAGGCACCTGACCACTGTTTATACTCCAACACATTCTACATTTCACAGATGGAACAGTCAAAGGGTTCCCAACTCACCAGACTACTGTGCTCAAGCCTGTGAATAATAGGAAATAAGTGGTACCATGGAGGAGGAAGAGCAGATCAGGATAGGAAGGCTACACCAGAAATCAGGAAGAATTCTCAGGCATATACTACACCTCAGGCTGTTTGTATAATGTTTACTGTTTAAAGACCTGAATTTCCACCGGCTTTCACTTTCTTAATCATTTTTTCCCACAGATTTTTTGTTTTGGCAGGGTTATTATCCATTAACTTATTGCTGTTTACACATATTTTCTTTTCTTCTTTTCCCTTTTTGAACTCTAAACATTAAATTCTGTAAAATCTAAAAATACGAAAGGCAGAAAATCAAATACACAGCTAAGTCTTTGCAAAATAAGGTAATTGCTTCATTTCGTTTCTCTTAAATGCAATTGTTCATTCAAGCTCTTAACATTGTAAGATTTGGGTTGTAAGAAACACCACTGAAGTACCACCTGATACTTGTTTAATATCTTATGCTTAAACTTTAGTGGCACAGCCAATTAAGTTAACCCTTTCTCAGTAGTTTTCAGCAAGTTGGAAAAGCCAGAATATAGAGTTAAACTAAACCTTGTCACAACCCTTTGACACTGCTTCTTGTCATCGAAGTGTTTCATGTTTACAAACTCTAGGTGTCCAATGAGAGGTTCTGATGGGAAAAAAAGTACTTCCATCAACTCACCTAAAACCAAACAAAACCCAAAAACTGCACGCTTCAGCATCTTTGTATGGTTTTAATGGCTTTGTTTGGTCATCTCTTGATCTCAGCAGTGCTGTATCCTGGTTTACAAGGCATCATTCCCATCATTCACTGCTGATCTTGTTCATCTATCAAATGTCACTCACTGCTTTCTCTGAAGACATGTGGTTACTGGGGTGCTGCTAAGTAAACCAAGATTCAGTTTTATCCTGTTAGTCATCACCCATCATCTCATGCTTAAAGTATCAGACTTATGTCAGAAGCAATAAAAAGTAGCAAACTTAATCAGGGGATTAAAAATTAGCCTGTAAAGAAGAAAGGAACAGGCAGGCAGGTAGTTTAAGGACATGGAAGGATTGACAAGAGCATTTTTAACAAGTTCTTCATCTGAAAAATATGTCCATGTCAGCAATACCTAATATACTCATTTTCTGTTTTCACCCAGCATCCCACCAGACACCCAAAGGAATAATATTATCACATTGTCTTAAATGCCTTAATTCGTTTTTTATCGTATTAACTACTGCCAAGTTCTGTACTGCCTTTCCCTGACATGCTTATGTGTCCCTAAAAACATTCTTTTTCTTTTGTATTTCCTGAAGAACCCCATTAGCTTGTGATTACTGCTCAGGGTTGATCCTGGTTTCTCTTTGAGGGTGCCAAGGAGGCACACCTCATTTCAGTTTGAGTTCCACACCAAAGACTCAAATTCCAGCTTGCACTGCTCAGACTTGGGTGACTAAAAAGGCTTTGCTCCTTGCACATAATAAAGTGATGGTGCAACTCTCCCTGGCTTTCCAGGGAAGCAGCACCAACCCCTACACTCCGCAGTTCTGTGCCAGTGGTTATCATCTATCATCTGTGACACTGTCTGTCATCTGTGACACTGTCTCTAGTTCAGACTATGAGATCTGCCTCTGCACTGCATTTGTACATGTTGCAGGATTGCTTTAACTGTATTTCCTTTTCCCTTCTCCTACATAACCATTATCCCTCACCGTACATTACTGAGCCTTATTATTTTAACCAGAATTTAACCACAGTCCTCAGCCCTGTCTCAGGGTCTTACTGCAATACCTTTGGGGTTTTTTTTACCTTGTCCTTCTGCCCCACTCTTTTCTTCATACTGTGGAAAGTGTGATGTCACATGTTTAACAAAAAAAAGTGTGGGATTCAAAGTACCAGAACTTTAAAATAAATAAAGGGAAAGCCAGAAGCTGCTGTCCCCCACTGAATCAGTTCAATTCTGACCTCAGACACCTTGAGTATCTCCCATGCATTTTAGCCTGGCCCATATGTTTTTCTAAGAGCAGAATTCAACCACTAACCTTTACCATTCAAGCTCCCAGCGGTTTCTCACACGCAGGTATAGTTCAGATTTCAGTTCTAATCCCCTTTCCTGCCACCCCCCCAGCATAAAGGATCTCAGTGAAGACACCAAAACTCTCCGTGGGCTTTAAGCTCACGGCAGTGCCTTTCAACTCAGTGCATGGACTCCCCCGCGCTGAGGAGCAGGAGCTGATGTGCACACACGCTCCGCTGCCCGCCCAGCCCCTGCCAAAGGATATTTCCATTCGACGATGCTGATGCACGCCCTCCGGATGGGATTCTTCAGCGTGAGGCACAGCAGCGCCCGGGGCGGACGCGTGGCTGTGGTGGTACCCTGCTTCTTCTGCTTGCCATACTGCTGCCGTTTCCTCTGCGTGGAGCTGGCTGTGGAGATGGTTGCGTTGCCAGCGCTGCCCATCAGCTTGGCCTGCCTGGCAGCATCGATCGCAGCTTGCCAGGACAGAGCTGCCCCCGGCGTGGGGATGTGCTCCGGGGCGAGCCCTGCGGCCGCATTGGCGTTCATGTTGGCATGAGCTGGACGGGGACTCCCATAGTTGGAACCTGGTGGGGAAAAAAACAGAAGTAAACTAAACCGGAGAAAATTGTGAAGAGGGGTTTTTTTAAACTGCAGGAGAGGTAGCTAGAGTTTTTGAAAAAACCTCCAGCGTCAGCAAACCTCGAGAGCTGAGGTTAAGGAGAAGTGTAGGGTATTGCAGGTAACTCAAATTCTTCATTGTAAAGTGATACTACTCTGCAATCCTTTGTCTTGCAAGAGACTCCCAAGTAAGACTGATGGATACTGAGCTGTTCAAAGTGCCTCCAATCAATACAGCCTCTAGAGAGTCACAGAAAAGAAACTACCCTTCTTTTTCTTTTTTACCCACATATTTTGCAAGTCAGACTGTTTGAAAGCTCAAAAGGTGAGGCCAGCCCTCATCCCCTTATCACTCAGACATGCAGCACTATGCTATCCAGCACGTGGCAAAGGAGCCAAACGAGACTGTCAACTCTTATCATAAAAATCTTTATGCTTTTTCAAGATTACCTCAAGGTAAAGTGAAATTTTACCAATAAGCTAAATTCCCTCTGCAAACAGTACCTATGTATGAGCCTCAGAATAGCCTGACCAGAAGGTGCAGTGGAGCAGAAACCAGCACACAAAGGCAGGGCTCATGGCCTTTGTGCTCTGTATGTTCCTGTACAGAGTTTAGGCCAACCAACATATATTTAGAAATTGGAACCAATTCCATATCCTGATAAAGTGATAGACGACCTGGAGAAATGGGTTTTAAAAGCATGAATTAATAAGAATGCCCAAACCCAGCAGTCCCAAGTTTTGCAGCTTCTTTAGCAGAATGTGAGGAAGTGTATGCATTTGTCCAATCATAATAATGGAATATACACATCAGGTGACATGTGGCTGATACTGAGAAGGTCTTAGCAGTACAAGAAACAAAGTCACTCTTTCAAGCTAGTGCAGTTGTTCCAGTGTTTCAGTAGAGACAGCTAAGTCACCTGTGCCTCTTCAATGAGGCTCTTCCAGTGACTGAAATTAAAACCTCAATCACTTCGAGAGGAGAGAATTTTGAAACTTCAAAACAGATTGCCTTACTCTTTGGACTGTGCTTCAGCTGAGTTCTGCAAGAACTTGTGAAAGATAACTGAATTTTCCCCAGACACTTTACAGAAGAAAATGTAAGCCCTGCTTAAAAAGTGCAACATAGAATCTACACAAAGTCACAACAGCAAACTTTGATTAAGAAGAGCGCCTTATTTAGGTATGTCCTATGTCCTATTTAAGAGACTACTTTTATTTGTTGTGGTCTTGTGAGTTTGCCTGTGGCCTATATGTTGAGGTACAGGTAAAAGGAGGCCTGAGGGGTCAACAGATCTTATTTCTCCACAGTCCAGCTTCAAAACCTTGCCCTGAGACTGGTGCTTCCATTTACATCTGAGCAGCAGACAACGCTTCAGAAAAAGTGCACACACAAGGGGCAGAGAGCAGGAAGCCAGTCAAGGAGTTAGATCACCTATTTCAAAGCAAGCTCAAAGCCTCCTGCTCACCATGCTCCACTTTGGATTTGTGCAGAACTGAACAGGACAGACAGGCTCCTGTAGACCATCAGACAAAGACCACTTCTAACTGTGTTTCATTTACAGTATCAGATGAAAGACATTTAAAACCAGGGAGCTGGCAAGCTCTTCTCAAATGGAAATAATTACTCAAGATGCATATTTCATAGCTGGATGTGCAGTGCCAAGGTATCACAGCGCTGACTGCACTACTGATGAATTAAAGCAGGTAGAATCAATACAATGACACTGACACAGTGCAACAGGATATGCCTCCACCTCGAAAGCATTCAAGATTTGTAAATTCATCTCACTGGCTCGCAAGGAAGGACGTGCTAGAGTCAGATGTTATTTTATGACAGGCATTGCCATAAGATTTTCAGGCTGTCATAGTCCCATGACATAGCAGGGAAACCTAGAGCTTGTCTCTGCTCACTGAAAAGCCTCCTAGCTGCAAACCAGCCAAAGGAAGCTGATGAGTAATGCGACTCTGATATGTGAAAGGGAAAGCTGAAAGAAACAAGGAATGGGAAATGGTTAATTCACATCCCTCGGATTTTGAAAGTGAAGAAAAAGAGCTTTCAGAATCATACAGGCTAAGCAGATTTCCTCGATGAAGCAGGCAATCAAGTGGCAGACAAACTTAGTTTCCTAAGGCTAAGCAAATTGTGCACAGCACTACTCATGGGATACGTATTTATTTTCAGACTAGTTCCAGATGCAGTTTTTCTCTTTAGCATCTATTTGACCTCCCTAGCCTGAGGCATGCTGGAAAGGAAAAATAAATGGAAAATTACTCTAATTATTCTCCAACTCCAGCTCTTCTTTAATGCTGACCCATTAGAGGGGATAAGAAAGATGTGTGTTTTCCAGCAAAAGCAAACTTGCTGATCCCTCTCCACAGTGTTCTTATCATGCTGACTAGACCATGTGGTCCTGTAAATAAAGAGCTGCTGCATCTTAATGAAGACTTTTCTGCAATTTGGGAATGTGCCAAGCATCTTCATTGTTATTTCAGATTAGTTAGGTTCCATATGAGGATCTAAGCCTGTGCATTTTGACTTTGATGTGCCAGCAAAGTTAAGGATCCAGCTTTTGGTGCTTTCATTGGTTTTGCTTCTAATATGATCAGCAACCCCATAACAAAGTGCTTTGTCTCAAATTAATTTCAAACGATGAGTCAGTAATGACAGATTTATATTAACAAATATTACTAATATTGATTACTGATAAGGATCTGTCTGTTTTATGAAGCTCAGAGGCTGCAGACACGATCTGTAGTAAATGACTAATGACAGTGACAAATGACTTGTTCTAGAGGTACTTTATAGAAATAGTTTGAATAAAAGAGTGAAGCTCCTACAGCTACATTCAAGAACCAAGCAAAATATTTTCAAAGACAGCATAGCCAAAGTCTCAGGGAGAATGAAATTCCACCCTGTAATCTAAACGCTTAGGGTTAATTCCTGGGAAATAAGGAGAGCACAGTTCATATTGAACTCGTGAGGCACCATGCTGAAATTTCACCTACAGCTCTCATTTCTCCCCCACCACAAAATTTTTGCTGCAACCTGAGAGCTGCATTTACTGGATTTGGGGCTTTTCTTTTTGCAGTGTAGCAGTGAAATACTTCATTCAATTTCCCCACTACAGATAAAGTTTCATGCTACCAAACACACCATTATTAAGCTGGATGTTGAGCAGAACTAGGAAATGGAGATTGAGCCCTCACCCAAATGCAGTAACTAAGTAAACACTGTGATCCACAGCATCATCACCCTGCTAATCCCCACCACCCTTCAGCAAGAATTTGTGTTGTTGACTGTGTCCAGCTGGTGCACAAAATTCTGCCCTCTCAAGTCCTTCTGTGCTACGGTTCATTAATTTAAGCATCTCAATATAATTAAACTGAAAAGTCCATATACGTGAACAAGTTTGATTACAAAGTCTTTGGAAAAGACTTTCACTTCTGAAAAAATGCAGATGTGCAGAGCTAAAACAGATGCAGAAACAACAGAAAAACAGGTCTCGAGAATCAGAGTTAAGTCACAAAATAGCAGGTAATGTTGCTTTACAACAGGAAATAAACCACATCTCACAAAGCACCTGATGCTGAAAGCTTACAACTAAATCACCAAAACTGCCATTACCAAAAACCCTATTAAAATACCCAGTGATGACCATTCATAGTTTCATAAGTGGTATTTGCATTCTAATACCATCTGTCATGCCACCTACTAACGATCTCAACAAAAGATCATTAAAAAAACCCCAACTCTGCAGCGACCATCTGACACAAGGCATGGGCAAGTGACTGACACAATGGAATCCTAGCTTCTATGCCACCTACTAACGATCTCAACAAAAGATCATAAAAAAACCCCAACTCTGCAGTGACCATCTGACACAAGGCATAGGCAAGTGACTAACACAATGGAATCCTAGCTTCTGAGGTTTTTTGACTTCATCTAATTTGCCATATCTTTATTTTAGAGAAATTTGGGCTTAGACTAATTATTTAAATGAAAACAGAAAGATCCTGATGTGGAGTGTCATTATTCTTTTTCCCCCATCATTTTCAAGACAGCAGAACCCTAAAGCCACACACCTTGGCACTGCTGCACTGCTGTGTTTTTCCCCAAAGCAGAGGAGAGCTGGGTACAGTAAAAGGTGAGATTGGTTCACTCAGTGTCTTAACTGCCCTCAGAATGAAAGCAAACAGGAAGTAGGGAATGGGTCACATCATTAAGATCATGTGTGAAACCAGTTCAAGCACACAGGAAAAATGTTATCAAATACTGAAGTGAGAGGTGTCAAAATCAGAAGCACAAAGAACAACACACCAAAAAAAGTCAGTGTGTGAGATCATCAGTTAATGAGGAAGAACGTGGAAAACATTGATCCATTAACCAATGGAAAAAGGAGAGCATTTGATATATGGTTGCAAGAAGGATTAAGTATTACATGACATTTTTGCATCAATTTTTACAAAAGAAAAAAAAAAATCCATCAAGAGCTGGTGCCTAGGACAAACAATCCTCAAACCAAAGCAGGTATTGTTTCCAGCTGGAAAAGGAAAACAAGTACTTGGATAATGCCCATGCTTCCAGCTACTTTGGTACTGCACCCTAGAATGTCCTAGAGTATTTAAAGCACTCTCTGAAGTAACCTCAAAGCTGTTGGCTGCTGGGTTTGGACTCATGGAAGAGATCTCAGAGGACTCAGAAAGGGTAAATTGAATCCCCAGCTAAAAAGGAGAAGGAGGGCAAATTTACCAACCGGTTTAACTTCAGTTTCAAAAAAGAGAAAAAATCTGGAATGAGTAAAATAAACAAACATCAGCAAGTACTTGCAGGACAAGCAGAAAAAGAGCAAGAGACATGGACCTGTCATGAACACATTGCATCAAAGAAAACCAGCTTCTTCCAGAAGCGAGCAACAGAATTCACAGGCAAGATGGAAGCAGTAGGGTCCATGTCTCCTGATTTTATTAATCAGGATAGTTTCATAAGAATTCTGGGGACGTAGAAGCAAGAAAAAAATTGGTGTATCATGAGTATGAAACCAGTGGATTATCATTGCTGTACATCTAAATTGGAGGATGTGTCACAGGGAAGTACCCAGCTGCCTGCCCTGGGTCTGATTCTGTTCCATGTTTTGATTCTGCTCAATTAATGATCTGGATGATTAAACGGTGAATAGTGTTATTAAACACACAGGTAACTGTGAAGCTGGGAGGTAAAGCAAATACACTGAAGGACAGGATCTGAATTTAAAATTAACTTCATGAATTGAAGAAAAAAATCTTTAAAAGAGGCTGGAGGTCAGCAGGGACAAATGGAAAGTATTTAAGCAAAATGAATCATCTGCCTGAATTATTTTCAGAAAAGCCTTGGGGTTTATATTGGATCCCCAACAGAACAGAAGCTGATATTGTCATTCTGCCTTGTTCCCATTAAAATGCAGTCATCCCAGAGTAGTGTACAAACAGGGATAACATCCATGCAACACCACAAGCAATCCTCCCCTTCAGCTCAGCATTGGCAGGGCTTCAGCTGAAACACAGTGGGCAGGTTTGGGTTCCACACTCCAGACACACTGGCTCAGTTCAGGCTGCCCAGAAGGGAGCAAGGAAAGCAACCAAAGGCCTGGAAAACGTGAGCCAAAGTCCCAGAAACAGGAATGGCAGGAGTCAGCCTGCTGTTCCTGGGGATGTGAGGGGGAGCATGGCAGGATAGCAGTCTTGAACCATGTGTCTGTATATATATAATATATCTGGGGTTAATATACATTTCTAGACATATGTGTATGTATTCCAAAGAACAAAAAGGCAATATCTATCACCAAACTCACAGGCAATAAGCAGTGGGTTTGGCAGTAAGAAAAATTCCTTCCGCACTCTCAAGTCTCTTAGACCAGGCCAGGAAAAAACCTCTATCTGCAATCACACACCCAAGGTGAGATTTCTAGTGAGCAGTAGTTCCTTTTGTTAGTTTAAAGCAAGTTTGACATGAAGAAAAGCCTTTGCACAGAAAGATTATGGATTTATTTCATCAGTTACTCCATCAAAAGAGACCCCTCTGCATAAGCCCTGCTTCACTCCAAACTTCAGATGATCACAGCTACCTCAGCACCTGGCAAGGCTCCCTTTTCCGTGCGTGTGTTCATCATCCATGGTGGGGGGAGGGTGGGGATGCTCAGGACCATCGACCTGGAACTCTTTCTCTGGTTTTAAAACCTCACTTTGCAAATATTAAAAGTCTCAAAGACTTTCAGGATCTCAGGACAGCGACCAGCCACACACAAACTTTAAAATCTTGACATGAAATGGACCCAATTATTTGTATGACAAAACAGGGGGTTTTTACCCAGAAATCTTTAGTAACTTTTCAGTTGCCACACCTGGAAACTTCCTGTAGTGAGTGCAAGGCTGCACATACAACTAAAGCTCTTTCTTTGAAGCATGAGGTGTATATTTTTCCCTATTAGCCTTTTTTAAAAGAAGTTGAAAAGACATTAATCCTGATCTCTATTGGCTAAAAGCGACACTAGGTGTTTTTCCCCAAATAGAAGCTTTATCTGAAGGCATTTTGTAAGTAGAAGTAGGAATTATAATGAAAGCTGGGTCACAACTTGAACTAGGATTTTTTTCTACAAGATTTATAATAGACACATACAGTTTTAAACATCACAGGCTGAGTCCCAGTGTGTAGTTGTTAGCCCAGATAAGAGGGCTAAAGAATTTCTCCTGTAAATTGAGGGTTTCAGAACACACACACACATAGAAAATACATGATTTAAGGCAGTTTGTTTGCCATAGTTGAGACTAAACATTTTTTTAAAAATCTCAACAAAAATACCGTTTTCAAGAACTGTGCTTCATTTGAAACAAGATCTTGGTCTTCCTTTATTTCCCTCCTCAAAAACTAGGAGGTTTTTCCTGCATGCCATTAACAGAAGATGCAGTGAGCTTCTAGCAATGTGAAAAAAAGTCCATTTCAACAAAGAGCACAAGTGAACAGGCTGCTCTCACTTCCAGTGCCTCCAAGTTAAATATTTAGGCTTGAAAATTAACTCCTGACACTGCATGGCAAATCACTGAAGCTTTGCCAACACCACTGAGATTTTGAATTTTCTGAGGAAGGTTCCAGACCGGTAGAACAGGCAACACAGTGGATTCCTGGCTCCTGAATGAGGCACAAGACTACAAGCAATAATAATTCCCTACTGAGATAAAGCATGGGACAACTCTTCCTTAAAATCTTCTTAAAATTAAGTTCTCTCCATGCAAAAATCCCATATTTCAGAATATTTTGCAAACTCCTTGCTTCCTAATCAGGTTATTCTTTCTACATGCACAAATCTTGGACATACAAGAGATCCAGACAGCAAGATACAGATTTCTAGGATTTCCCTTGAGAATGCTGTGGTTTTCAATGAACACAGTTCCAGTGTTTAGGGTGGTTTGAGTTTTTTGAGGCTTTTATTTTCTTGAGGGTGGAGAGAAAGGAAGGGGCGCTGTTTCTGTTGCATTGTGGGTTTTTTTTAATAAAAGACACAATCTTTTGCTTGTAGTAAAAACAAATTATATTCCTATTTACTGATAAACTTGGGGTTTAAAGCAACTCTGTTCTGCCTCCTTCACCAAAGAGGCATCTCACCAAACCTTGCCCAGGAGAAAGTAGAAAGCTCCAAGTTTGAAAATTCTCAGCAGACACAAAAATCCATCTAGCTTGGGAAGTTTCTCTTCTGTAACTATGGATTCAAGAGAACCAGACTGGGAGGTGGGGTTTTTTAGAGAGGATGAAGGGTGGGGGAAAGCATGAACCCTACTAAATAATAAGCCCCTAGGCAAGAGTCTAATGTGAAAGGTGTGATAAGTGATAGAGGTCAACTCAGCTGAATCAGAGATTCTATTAGGAGATAAATTTATTAGGGTGAGGAGGCATTAAGGGGGCAATTTCCTTCAAAACACTTGCATTTTTTTCTTTTGCAACCTTCAAGCTACAAGAAAGCCCAAAGAAACTCTCAGAGAATCCTTTTCGGCTGCTTGGGATGAGTTTCTGGTGGCACCAGAAGTCAAGCCAGGGAACATTTTCCTTCAACCACAGCTAGGTGAAGCGTCCATAAAACCCACAAACAGCAAGAGAGGAGGAGTGACAAACATCTTTGTGCTGGTAACAGCATCTGTACTTGTCTCAAACAAGCCTGAGAGAACCCAATCAGCCCTGTGTTTGAAGGAACAGCTAGCAAGGGTTTTTACAGAAACCCACGTTTCTCCTGGGATAGCACAATCCCCAGCAGAGCACAGGGGCGATTCCAACACCAAAGGGCAAGTAAGTAAAAGCCCAAAGTTCCTCACCTTGAGGCAGCTGGAGACACCTGTCTCATGGGGTAGTGCTTTGATACATCTGCCTAAAGTAGGGCACCTGTCAGCACAAAACCTTTGCAGTACCATGCACGCACATCACGGTGAGCTTCTTGGAGCAACACCAGGCTTCCTGGGCAAACTCCAGGCACAGATCCTCCTTTTTGGAGACACCAAAAAAGAGCTTTCTTGTTTAAATGCAATTTTTTTCCACCATTCGTCTAAATTCTTGTTACCACCATTCCAGATCCTGGACCCAAGCACATCTTTGGTGAGATTTCCTAGACTTCAGTAAAATTTCTCTGGAGATTAACTGTAACACAATAAATTGGATTCTTCTGACAAACCTGTCATCTTAACTGCTCGTCATTTTCTTATTGGTGAATGATTGTTCTCCACTTAGTGAGTAATCTAAATATAACTTCTTTACAGAAATTAAGCTCTTACACTTCAAAAATAATCCTCGCTGTATTAGATGGTCTCCAGATTGCTTGTCTGAGAATGCAGAGTGGGATAGAAACCAATACACAAACCTGTGAATTTGATTTGCCTCACCCTACCCAAACCATTTTAAAAAAGGGATTTGGTCTAAACCCCCTCCATAGTCAGTGCAGAGGATCATTTCCCCCACCCTTAGGATGGATTTCTGAAACACAAGTGAAAGCAGCTGCTCAAAGTACCAATTTCTCTTACTGTACAGAAGTAATCTAAAACATAAGTTTAACTGCACAACAAATTTAAGTGGATTAAATAAGATTAAATGATGCCCATTTATTTGAGGGGAGCACATGCATGCACATGTGCTTGTGCACAAGGTAGAGAGCAACTCTGCAGCTGCTTTTAGCCCAATTCTGTAGCTGCCTTTGGCCCTAAACATGTGACACAGTTTGGAAAATATGTACAAGCATATGAGATCTAAATAATTCAAAGCCTGCAATCTCAATAGTCTTCATCCTAGAAAAATCAATCACAGTTCTTCCACAACTCATAGTATTCTCAGTCCAGAAATAGCAGTCTGTTCCCATTTACAGCAGAGGATGGCTAAAAAGCACAAAGGGATCTCTATATAGGTCTGTATCTGAGTTACAGATAACAGACATTTCTATAAAGACAGACTCACCCAAACCGACACAAAAAGAAATCAAACTTTTGCAGCCAGATCTAAATGGAGATCAGCCCTGACAAACAATAGACAGTGGCAATTCTGACAGGCTGAGGGCTTTTGCTTCCTCTTGCTGTTCACAGAGTCAGTGTTCAGCTGCACAAAGCCAGACAGCAGCAGAGTTTGTGGGAAGGAGCTCAGCAAGTGCAGAGAAGGAGAGTTTACATTTACCTTCTATACAAGCCATAAGAGCTCGGTGCCAGCCCTCCCTCACAGTGCCATACCCACCCCAGGAAGCCATTAATCCGCATTATGACACAATAACTCAGATTAAAAGGGACCTCCAAAGGCCATCTGCTCCACATCCTCCTCCTTTTCAGCCCCCTCCTTCAAAGTGGGCAAATTTCATCAACCTCTTTGGCTCTCCAGCAGCACACTTTGCAGCTTTACTGTTACCTCTGAGTCTGTGTGGGGCTGGGAGAACTCACCCAAATCAAAGATTCATTCAGCTACTGGGCATACAATTCAGGAGAATATATATATACACATATATATATAAAAATATATCTCAGTGTATAATCTCTCTGATTTCCAGAGGTACCTACTACATTATCCTCAGTGGAAACCAGACATTGGCACACACACAAAACAGCCACTTAAAAACTGTTTGCTGCTTTCCAGAAGGGCAACAATTTATTTTAAGATGCATTTACCTAATTTTAGATTAGGCATGCAATATCCTAATAAATTAAAGATGCACTCCCTTCTTGAAATGCAGGCAGTTTCAAAGGAAAAGGTATTATAAGATGCTTCAAGTGTCAAAACTGACTTTGACTTCAGCTATTAATCTTAGTGTTCTAAAAACCACATTTTTCTATTCCTAAAATGTGATTTATTTTTCTCCCCCTGCTGCTTGCAATTATACCAACAAAACATCACCAAAACCAACTGAAGAGGAAAGTTTTGAAACAAATTATACAAAAAGTTCTACCAAATCCTAAGAATTTAGTAAGTAAAAATAGAAAAGTTTGGTGTTTCTCCTAATTTCAGTCATCTAATTAATGTTATCTCATTTTTGAACAACTTTAGACAAAATAAAAGTATTCAAACAGGAGGGCTCTTTGTAATTTGGCATCATTAAGGTGCTGGAAAAAGATCATGCAGAAAAAGGGAAAATTTGAACTGAGGGAAGAATAAAAGCTTCTTCCATGCTATTTCCTTTCATCCACAAAATCTCAGGGGGATGCTTTATATCCAACATGCTCTGCAAACCAAGGAAAAGGAAGCCCTTGTGAACCTCCCTTCAAACAAACCCACAGCAAATCACTAGCCACACGAATGTAAACCATGCTATACACCCAAGGAAAACAGTAGCTCAGTTAATATTCAGGGTGACATTAAAAGATAAGTAAACAACAAAAAAACCCAACCCCAAACCGTTCATTTACTCAAAGTAGAACTTTATCATCCAGGGGTATTATTGCATAACAGATTTACAGTCATATTTTTACAGCAAACCTTGCATAGAGGAAAATAATTCAACTGAGTTGTTTGGTACCTAAAGTAACGGGTTCTATTTCCAGCATGCAGACTTTCCTCTAATACTTTTTATCTGGTATCTTCTCACTGAATGTTCCAAGTCCAAATATTAAGCATGTCTAATGTACAGATGCAAAACCAAGAGCTCTTGGCTTGCCCTGCTAGTTATGAGCCTTTCCAAACTAAACAAGGCACTAATCAGAAGACTGCAACTGTACCAAAGAGGGGAACTAAGGGAGAGAGATAATAAGGGGTGGGGAAAATTAGCAGGAGACAATCTTTGCAAGCACCTGTATGAGGCAAATCAGCATCTGCTTTACATCTCAGGCTCAACGCTGTCACACGGAACCCCAAAATAGTTCTTGTGTCACTGGTTGACTATACAAAGATTGTTAAGCTGCTTCCCTGTGACCTTTTCTACAGTGGATGCAGACAAGTGTTTGAGGCAGTCTTTGGAGATTCTTTCTAAAAATAAAGGCTCCTGTTTATATGGAAGCAGATCCATTGATCATTGCTGAATTTACGCAGAGCAGAGCAAAGGTGGCACGAGCAGATCCACACCAGGTTTGCAGAGCACTTGATTAGAGCTCAGCAGGCTGTGTGTGAGCACTGCCACTGAGAGAAGGCTCTGGCAGCTGCTCCAGCTCTGGCTTCAGAGTTTGCAGATCACACCAAGGACGGTGAAAGCCGAGGCTTTTGTGTTCCTTTCTTGGGATGCTCTGCACTTTGCAGGATCAGCATCACAAAAGCAGCAGGAAATTTCCTATAAACCATTTACTCTGACAGCATCTGAGCACTGGCCAAGAGATTCTGTGTTTTTACTGCTCCTTAGAGAATCAAAACAAAAAGAAAACCACAAAAACCCAAACCGACAAACTAACAAAAACATAGCAGAAAACCTCAAAACATCCAGCCTATTCACAAGGATTAAGAATCTCTTATTACCTCTGGAGTCTCCCATCAGTCTCATGCCCTCCCTGTCTGCAGGAAGAAGGTGCATGCAGGTTAACTCCTCCTCCATGACTGAGCTGCTTTGTCCTTGTTGGCTCTAACCACTGGACAGAATGAACCAGCACACAGAAACACAGCCCTGGACGAATTTCAACCTATGTGTGGGCCTAAAAGTCCAGGGAGTGCGGCTGTACAGAGCATAACCATGCAACTCAACATGGCAGGCCCCGGTTCCAGAGCCCACTCCTCAAAAAGAATAGTAAAATAGCTTAAGGAACTGAGAAAAAAAAGAGGTGTAAGAAATGTAGAGCGGGATAATATCTTCAATGAGAGACCAAAAATAGCTGAACCGTTTAGCCTTACGTAAGAGAGAGTTTTAAAAAATTGATCGGAATTAACGAGCACGAGCACGTGAAAGGCTTTTGACACGCCTCATGACCCTTCCAACTGAATGGAATAACCAAATATTCAATATTTGGTAGCTGTAACTAAGCAAATTCGGATGTGTAAGAAGGTGTACACAGGTGACAATGAGGAGGCCTAACCAGGGGAAACTTCACTGTGAAATGTCAGGGGTCACTTCCACTTCATCTCCCCAGGGCAGGTCTGCTTAATTTTCTAATGACCCTTTTGGCGATCAAACAATTCAGATCAGAAACTAGATTCAGAAACTGCTGGGAGAGACTCTTCAGCTTGGCAGATGTCCCCAAAAATCTGTTACCCACAGACAGCCCAAGGACAGTAGGAAGCTCAAAGCTATCAGGATGATATTTAAAGTACACCAATTGGAAATGTCTCTGTAAAAAACTGCATCTTTTGCAACACGTTGAGGCCTGTAGTGGGACAAATGCAACATTTTCACGTAGGCTGGGGATCCCCATTGTCCTTATTTCGAGTTATTTGCAGTACAATGGCTCAATCAGAAAAGCAGTGTTACAAAAACAGTTACATTATTTTAAGTAAATTACTCCCACTTAAATCCATACATTTCCTCTTGTTTTGAGTCATTGTATCATTACTAGGCACAGACAGTAAATGAGCATTCAAAAGCAAATGGTGAAACGATGACAGAAAACATCAGAGACAACCCCATGCAAAATTACAGAATAGCATTTCAAAGAGGCAAAACATATGTTTGTGATTTCTTTCAAGAGATTAAACCGGAAGCCACTGACGGTAAATACTACGTTTAAGGGCTGTTATTTCATTAAAAAACATCCCCTTGCTTCCTTTTTTCAAAACTCAGATCCCACAGCTGAGCTCACAAAGTTCAGTTGTTTCGCCAGCACCCCACGAGAAGGGCGAGCATTGCTTTGAGCTGGTCTGTCCCACTGCAGACTCCAGCTTCTGTGGGGAGAGCCTCTCGCTGGTGCCCTCCAGGAAGCTCTAACAGCTGCCCCACACGCCGTGGGTGCCGCGCACAGCCCTTCTCCCGGGGCACAGCAGGTATTTGGGCACTACAGAGCCTGGGCAAAGGGCAGCAGGACAGAGCCAGAGCCGTAAATTCTGAGGAAAGAGCCCCTGAAGAGACAACAGGATGATACAGAAAGACTTTGTGTCCCCACTCGTGGCAGCGAGAGGGAGACATTTGCAAGGATACACATTCTTTGTACAGGAGCACAAAGGTATAAAGAATTTTTTGCCCCCCTTTATTTACAATGACAAAAACTTTCTCTGCCAAGACAGGTTCTCCTTTTCTTCTGATGTCACCAGAAGCATCACTCCTCTGGCTGCGTCCTGGAGGGACAAGGGCTCTCCCTGTGGCTGAAATCACAGATCCAGCACACCCCACCTGCCACTCCGGGCTCTGGTAGGCAGAACCCCATCTGCCAACACACCCACGGTTGAACAAAGTCACCAAGTTCATGAGACCAAATGAATTTCACACTCATTTATCTTCTCTTTGAGACCCTGCTAGAGGAGGAGTGGTCCATGGCTCTCAAACCCAGGTCTGGTGCATTGGTTCGCCCCAAAGCACAGCCCACACCAACCAGAGTTACTGCAGAGAGCCCTCTCCACACTGCTGTTACCCAGATACTGATTTGTTCTTCCCTGCTGAGTTTGGCACATCCCAGCCAGCTCAGCTGCCCACACTCAGCAGCCAGGGAGTCAAGGCTGGACTGCTGGCACTGTAATTCCTCTGATGCTGTGCCTCCTGCCACGCGTGCCATCCCTCTCTGACACTGCCTGGGAAGCCCATCTCTCTCCTGAAGCTACCTGGTCTGCATTCACAAAGTTCCCCACTCCTAAACACAACCTTAGGAAAAATGAATTGTTCTCAACCTAGATGGAGACAGGGACATTCCTCGAGAAGCAGCTTCCATGAATTTCCAACTGGGATTTTTCCCAGGTTATTATTTTTCTTATCATGCTTGTCTTTGCCAATTTCTTTTGTTTAACAGCATGCATTCAGGCAGGAAGCATACACTGAAAGCATTTGCCTTCACACAGGGCACCCGAAAGACAGGTGACTTAAACCTAATACAGGCATAGAAGTCCTTCCTTCGCACCGTGCTTCTGTTGTTGACAACCAGAATTGGAAATCAACACACATGCAGAAGGTAGAATTCAGTTCACTAGCTCTAGGAATCTAAAATCTGACATTTAGTCTGACTTAGTCATCAAAGCTTTAGCAATATAGTCAAGGCAGAGTTAAGTAGCTCCCAAAAAAGCAGCCTACCCCACCTGTTTTAGATATCTCTAATGTTCTTTGGCCATGGCTGCCTTCCTCTCCTCTCACTACACACCAGCTCTAAAGGATTAGTTCTAACTAAGCAATTTAAGCACCTTCAGTGAGGTAAAGTGAAATCTATGCCAAATGATCAGTTTTACTAGATGAAGAATGACAATCTGGAAACACAGACCATTTCTCTTTAATTTCATACTATTCTATTTCTTTCAAAATCCTTTATAACACAGCTAGATCCCTCCAATCACAGTCACTTATTCATTCTGGTCCACTAAGCAAATTATACTTCTGCCTATATATACACTCAACTGTGTAGGCACAGTGCAACTGCAGACATCTCAAAGACTCTCTAATGGTTCCCAAGAGTAGATCATTTTTCCCAGCTATTTGGAAACAAACATAAAAATGCCTCATGATACCCACACTGGAAAGATGGCAGATAAAAATCAGAAATATCTGTGTATCCAGGTTGCTATTCAAGCCCCAGAGGTGCCTAGTGATGAGTGTGTGTAGATCTGGGAAGAAAAGAGAGGTCTGCCTCCTCCTATCCAAGTAGGCTGTGTGCACACCACAGAGCACCAGTGCAGTCCCCAGAGAGAGACCAGACAGCAGCTCCCTTTCCTATCAGACTCCCATTGGACCATGGCAATGTCTACATTCAAGAGAAACACACTTTATCTCTGCAATTTACATCTGAGAGGGAAACCACACACATAAAGCACCTGGTTCAAAATTCAAATGACTCCTCATAAACCTGTCTGATCATTTCTTTCCAGTTCCTAGGACATCAGCCTCCTTCCGTGGCTGTTACATCCCAACTATAGAACTAATCATCACCAGGGAAAGATTGCACTTGCAAAGAAGAGAACCCTCCTTGCTTATTCATACACAGCACTCATTACTGAAGTTCAGAGTCCTCAGAATAACTGGTATTAGGGCTGCAGGCTCAGCCTGGCCTGGGTAACCAAGCAGGACATGGAAAACTACTGGCTGTGACATGAGAAATTACCAGAAGTGATAATAAAGTGAGAAGCTGACAAGAGTTACAGGTGACATTGTGAGAAATGGCCAGATTCCAGACAGTTCAGAGGGAGCTGGGTCACAGAGGAACAAACTTCACACTTAGTTGAGGAAAGTACTGGAGTCCTACAGGGGAGTACCACAGGGACAACAGTGCCCAGGTAACTGTGTTAGGAATGTGAAATAAGGCCAGGATTACTGAAAACCAGTACCTGAAACACCAAATTTGGGTATGGAGGTAGAAAAGCTGGTGCAGTGGGGAAAAAAAACCAACAAAACTAGGGTTGGGTTGTTTATTCTGGAGAACACTGGAGTGAGAAGGGAGACACAAAGACAGAGAAAAAGCAAGTCAGAAGAACTGGAACGGGATAATGCAAATCATGGCACAACAGTGGCACGGGGGTCTCCATCAGGAGCCCTGCCCTTGATCACCACAGCTGGGCCAGGACAAAATACCCAAGCTGTTGTTCTAATCGTACCACAAAACCCAAACCTGCTTGTGCACTCAGGAGGACCTGGGCAGGGGCTGCTCTGCCTGATTTGCACCCAGACACGGGGATCAGACACCCAGTACTGCTGTGTCTGGCCCACACTTGATGACATCAGTAACTAAACACCATTTCGTAACATGGATCTTATGAAAATTAAATGCCTTATTAATTTCTTTGCATGCACCTCCCAGGGTAATCTCTTCACATAAGCACACACAACATAGCTGATGAAGGAAGAGAAAATTAATTTTCCAAGCCTATTAACCCTGCACACTGGGAAGATGGAGAGAGTTTTTTAATCCTGGAAGATGTTCATATTACAGGGATTGTGACCCTGTAAATATATAAGAGGGGAAATAAATAACTTCAGAGAACATATTTCTTATTCACACTTCCAAAGGCAAAGAAGTACAGCTTTTGTGGAGGTATGAGACTTTCTGAAAGTCTCCATCCTACCACAGAAATAAATTAGAGTACATTCTGATCCTCTAAATGTCCATACTCCATTCTTTACGTTAATCTCCCAAACAGCATCTGAAATTCTGTCAGAATTCATGATGTTGTAGCTGCAGAATCAGGTTTAGATACTTTCTACTGCTGTTATCAGAACAACAAGCTACGTGAACTAGAGGTCTAAAGCCTAAGACGACGAGTGGGGCTTTCCATCTTCTGCAGTAATTCTGTCTTTAAATAGATAGCATTCTAAAATAGTATTCCAGCACTGCCATAGGGAGACGAGTAATAAAATTCACCAATGTATTAAGCCATCTGGATGAGCTTACATCACATTCCTTTTGAAGTATCAAGCACCACTGATATGTGCTAAAAGAATGCATTTCCTTCCCTCTGATATTTGTAGCATCGACTCCACACAGGGCTTTCCCCATCCGTATTTCTCACAAATAATGAGTCCTCTGGCCCTACAGCATCCTTAGGAGCACCCAGCCAGACCTAGCTCCATGTTCTGTGCACTGATGTTCTCCATCAGAAACCACCTTAAAGCACAACAGACAACAATCTCAGGAATGCATGCCCCAAAATAAAAGTAAAAAAAGCGTTCTGGTGAAATAAGAGCAAGTTCAAGGCAAAGCAAGATAACAGCAGAGCTCTCAATAAGGATGCTAAGTACTGGAAAAAGAGATAAAGAACTGCTGACCCATAGGTACTCATTTAGATACGAGCTTTGCCCTGAAACAGCAGGATGTATGCTCCAGTCAAATGCATCTCTCTCTACAGAAATACTCCAAGCTGTGTAAACCACATCACAAATTAAAAGCACTTAAGGAGATGCCTAAGCACAACGTTTCATAGAAAGTAGCAGAAGTTGCATTATCAGCATTAAAAACTTCCTGCAATGTTTTGTTGAATTATTCATGCCTCAAGATGAGATCCTTTTTTAAGCACTTCACATTTGACCATGTGCCATGATACTTTCCCAGGGATTCTGCCAGGCACCTGTAAAGCTCCATGCTCAGTTTTTCTGAAGTTTGAGACCTGAATTTTTTTTAATTTTATTTCAAAACACTTTGGTTGTCTTTAAGAACTGCCAGTAGCAAGTCCCTCTTGTTATTTTTGACTGATTTCCTGGCATGCATAACAGCTTTTATCACTGCATGCAAGTTGGGACACAGCCTTTCATCTCTTACCATCTTTCTTGACACTCTTTGCTCTAAAGCAGAGAAAAGCATTCAAGCCATGTTCATCTTGGGCTTTCACTCTCTGCTTTTATTTCTGACTTTTGCCATAATGGCTAAAAAGACAAGAGCTACTCAGAGATGCTCTGTGCCAGTCATCACTGTCCCATTGCATTTGCTTTCAAATCCGAAATTAAAATGCAACTATTAACTCTTTTGGTCATAACATAACTCGAAAACACTAAATTAAGGATTTGTTTTTTCAGCATATTCCCTCAGGATTTTGCTCATTCCTGATTTAAGCAAAAAGCTTTGTTACACTAAACAAATAGCAAACAATTCTCAAAGAAAACAATGGAGAAAAATTTTTGAGACCTCAGCAGTGTGCAGGACCAGCACATGCCAAACACCTGCTAATAAACGTTTCACACTCACAGAATTTGTGCAATTGAGCCAAAGCCAGCGAGAACCTGCCAGGCAAGGTACTGGAGTTCTGTTGCTCAACAAATTCACTGATCTATGAATTCAACTTTGGTGCTGCCATCACTAAACATAACTGATGTCTGCAAATCTCAGGCTTTCCACTTAAAATTTTCACTTAGGTGAAAGTGATGTAAAAATTTCATGTAATCTACTCCTAGTTATTGCTCCTGAATATAGTCATACTAAAGTTCCATTAAACCCACAATTAAACCTGATCACTTTCAATTTTCACCCCATAAATGCCTTTTACTTCTCTCTAAAGACACCAATTTGAATTTAAATTACACCTGAAAACACTCTGTGCATCTATACAATTTATAATAGGCAATAATAACCGGCAGTATACAATTTATAAAAGCAATAATAGGCAATTTAATTATCATACACGAGTTTCAGCACACAGGTGAAGCTTTCCTCCCTGCATGAGTCAATTTGTTCACAACTCCAGAGAGTCAGGAATACCATGGATTTCCTCTGTTTTCTTAATGACCCTTGGGTTTATCTGACTTCCTCTGCTGACTCTGCTGTCAACATGTTAAATTCCTGCCCAGGCCATCCGACCCCTTGGTACTTAATTCAAATGTCTGATATTTACATTTAGGGTCTGCATGGAAAACGTTCTTCTGTGAACTCTACGGAAGCTACGAGATAGAAAACCCAGCAAAGTTGGGCATTACAGATCAGTCTTAACTTTCAGCTTCCTGGTATTTGTCAGCCTGCATCACAAGTAAGGTTCAACATGAATCCTCCACACAGTGTATTTAGGTGCAATAATTCATCTTCCCCTCTGTCTTCAGCACACATCAATTTTAATTCCTCTATTCACACAGATTGCATTTGCTTCTCACACAGTTCATTGTTGCATTCCTGTAGCCATGACTCAGGAACTCTGCTACTGACAGCCAGACCACACAGGATTTCCATTTCAGAATTATTATTATTCTTTCAGTTTCAATTTCAGAATATTACTTTTGCCAATAGTACGTGAAGCAGAATATAGCTGCTACCTAAAAGGGTTGAGCTGACTTACAAGCAAAGAGACACAAGTAGTCTGTCTATATAAAAGATAATTTCATCTGACAAAAAACATTGGAAGAATATCTGATGTATCAATAATAAATTTCAAAAATTACACTTTAAAAACTGAGGCATCTTAGGAAGTCTTGCATCCAGCCAGCCATCTTGGAGAATGGAAGCTTTTTTTTTTTCCTCCTTTGGAATAAAGATTCTGAAATCTGATCAGTAACAAGAATTCGTTCCTACAATGCCTTTAGGAAGAAATGTTGAGTTAATTACTCAATTAGAGCATATTTACTTTGTAATTATAATGTCATGTTCAGTCATATTTAATTGTTTTTTCCAAAATACCCAAGGGCAACCATACACATAGTGGGTTAAAAACCTGAATATTTTAGATAAATAACAATACCATTTAGAAAGGCATGTTTTAAATATATCATAGATTATTCTCTAAGGTTAGGTGGCGCACAGACAATATTTTCCTTGCAACAATTAACTTTAAGGTTTATGTACAAAACTCAAAAAGAGTTCCTGTGCAATTAGCCAGATTTTTGTTTTGTTTTATTACTGTGTCTGGTTTGAAAACCACTAAGTTTCCAGTCACCCTGAATAATTATTTTATTTTAATCTTCTGTCTTTTTATCAAAGAAGCAAACTTTTCCTCCCTCCTAAATTTGTTGAGTTTCTTGGTGCCCAGGTAAGACTTGTGGATTTCCTTTATTTCTTGACAGGTGCTGGGTTAAATAACACTCCCTCCCCCCACAGACAAAGCTTCAACTGGTACTCTGCTAATTTCTCCCAGCTGTTGAAGGACACTCAACTTGCTGGTGTTTTTTCATGAATTCTGAATGTTTTGCCTGCTGAGACAGCCACTGAAATTTAGAATCTTATATGTGGGACTGAAAAAAAACCACAGACACACACAGGAAAAAAAAAAAAAAAAAAAGGGAAAATTGCAGAGATCCTCTACAAATACACAGTTTTAGCATCCCTGTATAAGCTTGAACATCCCAGAGATTCCCAGAAAGGCAAATTGCTCCAAAACTGGTGTGATGCACTGAGGCAGAAGGCCCTCAGACACCTTCTGTGTCTGACTAAGCACAGAGACATGGCAGCAGCTCAGCTGTCGGGTGCCATTCGGAAATGAGCTCTCCATCTTCACAGGTACAGATTGAAACATCCAGAGCAGGTACCAGGAACAACGTGTGGAGTTGGTTTGGTTGTTGTTGTGAGGGTAGTTAAACTCTGCTGCCCAGTGAGTTTGTGGAAGCTCCATCCTCAAAGACACTCAGGATTTGCCAGGACACGGCCCTGGACAACCCCACCTAGTCAGATGTGCTTGGAGTAGGGTGTTGAACCACCCAGCCTCAGCAGGTCCCTTCCATCACACAGCACCATTTCATTTAATCCTCACTTCCCAGAAATGCAATTTTTGCAGTGAAAGCTGAGCCAGTGAGAGCAGCACCTCCCAGAACTCTTTTTGGGAAGGGTGCCTGGGAAGGTGACACGCAGAGCAGACCACCTTCAAAGCCAGCAGCAGTCAGTTCTCCTCAATCTCATCTCCTCTTGAGGAGGAGCTGTGCTAATAACCTCTCAGCTCTAGATTGCAATAACGCAACCTTGGTGCCTGGCCAACTGCCAATTTGACCAAATAAAGACAAAATGTGATTCCATCAAATCTTCTGTCACCTTCTATGACACGTATATTAATGTTTTCTCCTTTTTTTGCCACCCCACACCTCTCACAGACCGGCAAATGCACCTATCCAAACCAGGCAATCTCTTATGTTGTATTTGGGGTTCTGGGGGAAATTTGGCCAGGTCTTTTGTTCTGGAAATCTCCATACGTGGTACAGAGACACCTGTAACTCTTCCAGCTGGAACAGACCTATCCCAAAACCAGCTCAAGTTCTTTAAGAAGTTTATACTCCTCTCGCAGTTACGTCTCAGCTATAGAAACTGACAGAAATGTTTCCAGGGACTCTTTCAGAAGAAGGTTTCTATTTACTATCAGCTGCGCCCTGACGTGTTCCACAGCAACCTTGCAAGAGCAACACTTGCCTTTGTGATCATATAACCTCAGCCCTGGGTATCCGAGATCCCAACAGGCCCACTCCACCACCTGATACCACAGCTGCTCTCTGGCAGAAGCACTGGGAGCCCATCACTGCCCTCTCCGCACTGAGGACTGGCTGGGACTTCCTCTCTCATTAGAAAAAAAAGGAAGGCTGAGGGAAAAAAAAAATAAAGCTTGAAGTAGCTTAAATGCACAGTGATGCTTTTACTCCAATGAAACAGAAAATTTCCAAAAATGGTAACTCTTTTTTTTTTAACTGTCATTGGTAATATTACAAAGAAGAAATGCCAATTTTATGTTGGGTGATAGAGGAACTACCAGAAAAAGGAAAAGTGTTCAGTGGCCACCAACACATCTGAACCCTTAACAGTGTTTCCTCTTTGTAAAATTAATGATGCTGAAATCCAGCAATAAACATTTTAATGAATACACTTGCTCTCAAATTCATATCATCCCCACTACCTAAATAAAACCAGTGTTTCAGATAAATGATTGACAAAAAATATACTGGGTGTGCGTACAGTTTAAAAAAAATATAGGCAATTGAAGCATTTAATAACATTATGTTTTGTAAAGCATATGTCTGCCACTGGTAAAAGCTTTCTTTGGTGTTGATCTGATTCGTTGTGTTCAATAATTTAAGAGAGACATTTACTGCACACAGTTACATCTGTTATGCTGGTTGATAGTCAATAAATTTAGAGAACACTTGCACAGAAGAGATCTTTTATTTGCTGTTCCTGAACTTGAATGACTCTGTTCCTTTCATTCTCTCCCCAAAAGGGTTAAACAAGACACTTCCTAGCACTTCGAATGGCCACAATGACAATACACACACAAGAAGTAAATTTAAGAGTGATTGCCATTCAGACAAATCCTATTTAAAGCATGGATGCTGAACCATTTTCCACAAAACTGAAAGCAAGTAAGCCAAAACTAAACATACATGGCAGCACTGCAGCTATAGAACATGTCCTCTGAAGTGTTTTGAGGAAACAAAACAAAAAGATGAGGACAAATAATTCAAAGTAAATATCTCGCTAGGATAAATTAATTCCACATGGCTAGGCTGTGTCACATCTGCCACACCAAATTACTCAGATGTAACCCCAAAAACCATATTTGATTGCAGAGTAGAGATGCAAGCAAGAGGGGGTTCATAAGGGTGCCTTGGCTGCAGAGAGCACACCAGGTAAGAGCTCATGACAGCAGTGCAAACTTCAGGAAGAACCAGCAGCAGGAGCACTGATGATGACCTAACCAAAGTGGTCTCTGGGACTGCAGATAATTTCAAAGAAAACCTTTCAAAAGTATATACTTTAAATTCCATGCCTTTAGCAGGATACTTAAATACTCCTTTTAAGGATAGGAAATGCTTGAAAGCACTTAAATACCTTCCCGAAGACTCTACTGGCAACTTTCACAATGAAATGCAGTGCACTGTGTTATGCAGAATGTTTAAGTACTGTTACTTAACATGCATTAAATATCTTTATATTACACTGCTATTTCACATTATATTGAATTAAATGCTTTGCACCAACCTAAAGTTCCAAGTACTTTGAGGCGGAAGATGATACTTCATAAATACAAGTGTTTATTGTCAAATCAGGGGAAGTTGGAATTCTAGTACTGCATCTTTAAACAGTGATTCAGACTCTTTTTCTCCAAAAATCCTGAAGATAAGCTGTTTCAGACCACATGGAAATTCTTTATGCCCCATGACTAATGCCTACTCTGACCAACCTTTACAGCAAAAGAAGAGCACAAGAACAAATACTCAAACATGACGACTAAGTTTGCTAATCTGGTCACTTTGTCACCATGGAAAGAGCGTGGTTTCTCCTACACATGAAAACAGTGCCCCAAAGCAAACAGGAAATGAAATTGGTATTCTGAAAATAGAGCAGAAAATTAAAGGAAACATCCAATAAATTCCAGTGCCTATAGCCAATGGTTTTGTTTTGCAGCACAGCATGAGACAGATTTCAAGCCTCCAACTGAAATCAGCTGTGAAGTGTACACACTCATCTCTATTTATACCTGCAAAGTTAAGGGGAATATTTGTGGGTTTGACCCTCATTTCAGGTCAGAAAATGCATTAGGGACTGTGCTTGTGACTTGACCCTCTCGCTATCAATAGGCTTCCGAGAAATAAAGGGTATACTAATTAGTTCTTAATTTAACAGATACAGGAGATACAAGGACTATGAAAAGAGTGTCTTACAGGGAAACATTTCAAGAACAGGGTATGTGCAGGTTAGGAAAGGAGGTTGCAAGAAGACCTAATTATGGTTGACAAATACCTGAGGGGGTTCTTTTCTACAAGCAGCAGGTAGAAATCTGTTCAAAATATGCAATAAGGACAAAGCCCAAAGGCATTAGCTGAAATTGAAGGAAGGATAGCTCAGGCACGGCATCAGAAACGGCTTTCCACTCAGAGGCTCATTCCTGTGCGGAATAAATGACCTACCAGGGGCTCTATTCCGGGATGGGCACCCGTGTCCCGGGGCCGCACCTTC
>NW_008236487.1:1312853-1316314 GCF_000691975.1 Corvus brachyrhynchos | reverse complement strand
TCCCTGCCTGGAGGGGGCTGCAACACGTGGGATTGCGAACTGGTTCTCTATTTTTTCTACGTTGAAAGAGCAAGTTTTCAAAAGTATTACGAGGGAAGGCGCTGGAGATGCCCATCTAGAATTCCAGCCAGCCCACATGTGCAGTAGATGTGATGTAGTTAGTTTTGGAAGCTTTTGCTGGTGCTTCTTGGGTGGGGCTTTGTAATTTTCTAGACAAACACTATTAACGAATAATTATTATTTAAAAAAATACTCCATTGAGCAGCAAAAAAGGAACGTTGTGTCTCAGCATCAACAAATAACAGACTATTTACTTGCTTTTCTGCAATAGGAGACTGCAATGAAAGCACAGCAGGCTTAACATCCAAAAAAGTGAGGAAATTCTTACTTCAGGGTCGAAGATTTTCAGGACACGTAGCCACATTCAGAAGTGTAAAACAAGTACCTTGCAAACCTACCCAAGCTGGCAGTTAAGAAGTCCACGAAGCACTTTCAAATACAATTCCTCTTCCCCACAGCTCTCACAATGTCACTAACAGCCTCTCAATGCTCTATTTAATTATTTTCTTTAAGTAAGCCCCATTACAGCAGCTCCCCTGCTGCCCAGGTAGCCTGAGAAGGGGCTGACTGATACCAGTCCTGTGCAGACAGCAACTGCTGGCAGAGGCCCACTTGTGTCAGTCACATTTCAAGAACAGACATCAAAATTTACCTTGCACCACTAGTACCTGGAACATTCACCTTGCTGCCAGCAGCTGAGCAGGATGCAAGAGTAAGGACTGATCCAAATCAGTCTTCCACGGCAGAAGAGAGGAGCAGACCAGGATCCCAGACCTGGCTTCATCTTCTACTCCCCTCCTCTCACTACCTTGCAACTAGCAATCTGTGGTTGCTTTAATGGCTCCATTCCACGTTGTGATTGGTTTGCTCCCATCTCCTCACCACCAGGTTTTCTTGACTACTGATCAATTTAACCTTTCAGGTGCTGTTTGCACAAAATAAGAATAGATTGTAAATAAATGGCAGCCGGAGCACTACTAGGGAACAGAACTCTCTTCCACCTGGCTGATTTTCTGTTTGCTTTAGAAGTTGCTCTTTCACCTGCAAGCAATGACAATCCGCATCAAGAGACAGATGCAAAACTGTTCCTCCAATTATATAATCACTGCAGCTGATAAGGAGGGAGCTGGATTTAGGTTGCCATAGCGTTGGCATATTGCTATGGAGGCTGAGCTCTTCATCCACTTTATCAGCTCTGGACCAGGAAGAGCAGCCCAATTATGCCTGCTGAATGTCTGTGCTGCAGACTCGCTCCCACTTGGAAGAAGCACTCTGGATCAGGGGCTGCTTCCTTTCCCCTCCCACCTCATTTCGATGGAGTGGTTAGGGGTGGGGGTGCCGGGTGGTTTTATTCTTTTTAATCTGTATTTAATCGGAAGGAGGGTGGTGTTATCTCTTAAAACCCCACTACCCTTCCACCACTGAGAGCAGCTACAGCTCTGCTGCCCCTCCCCAGCTGCACCGTCAGCCGCCCCTCCAAGGCACTCGGGGGTACCTGGGGGCTCGCCCCGGAGCAGGTGTTGGATGCCAGCGGGCGGGGGCACGTTTGCCAGCGGGGAAGTTGTCACCGGCCGAGGGAGGGGCTGCCCTGAGCAGCAGGCGGGGGGCGAGGGGGAGATGAGGAAGAAGTTGGCCGGGGCGGGGGGCTCTGCTGTGCAGAGAGAGACACCCCGGTAGCCGCTCCCGGCGGAGCGCTGCTCCTGCCTCGCCGAGGGGAGGAAATGGCTCTGCCTGCTCTGCAACACCGACGTGTGTGTGCAGCCAGGGCTGGAGGGAAGGGAAGGGAGGGGGTGACACCATGCAGGTAACAGGATAAAAATAACTCCAGGAACGGCACATCGGGGTTGGGCGGGGGGGGCGGGGGAAGGCTTCTGGAGTTTGGACAAACAAAGTTTTACTACAGGGAATAGCGGGGGACATTTGCTAATGCTGAGGAGCAACAGCACGGGTTGGTATCCATGATGCAGGCGATCCTGAGAGGAGCTCGGCGAGAAATCACTGCCCCGAGTAAAACCCAACTTTAATTTCAATACAGGCACCCCCGGTGTCCCTCGTTCTCTCAGGATGGGCGCATGTATGGTGCATATGTGTGTAAACAGATAATTCTCCCTTCCCCTCCCCTTTCGTGTGAGAGATTAGAAATAGCGTAAGAGAAGGGAAGGGCTCCTCTCCCGGTGCCTTAGGAAGCCGTACCCAGATGGAGGCTAGGAGGACCGGGACGACGTTAATTGGGAAAGATCCCCTAATCCCGGCCGCCCTGCGAGTTAATCCTCGTCTGACACGGAGGAGCGGCCGCTCCGCGGCTCCCCTGAGCCCCCGGCCCCAGCGCGCAGCCCCCTCGCCGGCCGCCCCTCCTCGCCCCTTCGCCTGGGAAGGCGACGACGGCGACTTAAAGCAACTTTTCTTTGCCCAGGCTTTCCTAAGAAGCAGCCGTTCCGCGAGGGGCTGCGGGGGTCTCCCGGCCGAGGGGAGCTGTGTGCTCCGAATGGAACCCGGTGTCAAAGGCTGTCCTCTGCCCCGGCCCCGCGCCCGCCTCCGGCGCTGGCAGCGGCTGAGCTGAACCGAGAGATAAGGGACAAAGGGCAGGGTAGGGAATGGTTGCTAGGTCCTCGGAGGTAAATCTCAGGCTTACCTTGATGGTTTTCTTCTGGAATGTACATCCTCTTGTTTTCATTGACCATTTAAAACGAGTCCAGAATAATCCCTCCGAAAATCGGCTTGGTAAGATACAAGGAAGAATGGAGCTGCAGAATTTCCCCTTTTATTATTACCTGATTCCCATTATTGCATCAAACACCAAAAACTGATCCTTTCCACTACTGCCTCCTTTAGTGAAATTGCAATGCATCCTCAGTACATCCGGGCCCCTTCCAAGAATTTAGCACAGCACCTCTGGCTGTTAAACCATAAAAAAGAACAGGAAGGGGGGAAACGCGAGAGGGGGGGAAAAAAAAAAACGGAAAAAAGCAAAAGCATCCAGAACAAACCTCTGAGGGTTAAATGTCTTTTTAAAATCCACCAACTACAAGAGTAAGAACGGGAAGAAGAGCGCAAAAAAAAGGGAGATGTTCAAACGCTGCTGCTCCTCCTCTTCAAAGCCATTCTGAGCGCGTTGTGTTGGCAGGGAGCTGTTTCTGCAGAGGAAGAGAGCACAGTCCCAGCCCCTTACTCCCTCCCCTCCCTCAGCGCGCTCGCTCCCCGCTCTCTCCCTCTCGCCGACAGACAGACACACTGAACGCTTCCAGATGTTCCAGCTGCGGCGGCTGCACGCAGCTCCCCGCGCACGGCGTTGGGAGCCGCCGGACTTGATCTGAAAGTTTAACACGCTGCCTGCCTCCACTGCGCCTGCTGAAGCCTGGCTACAGACATGACGTCAAGGAGGCGAGCCGGGGCCGGCTGGC
>NW_008236487.1:1283900-1312701 GCF_000691975.1 Corvus brachyrhynchos | reverse complement strand
AGGTGCTGCGGCCCCCCCTGAGCCCCCGCGAGCAGGCAGACACAGGCACGGTAGGCAGGCAGCGCAAGGGAGAGATGCCCGGGGGTGAGCTGCACAGACGAGAGGCTGCACAGATGTTTAAACAGATTAATCAAGCTAGGATTTGCAAAATCCTTGGTGGAAACGCCAAAGTGCTCCGCTGGTATCCCACCACTTGCCTTAATTATGCCTGTCAGTTGGCCCTCTGTAATTGAAGCCTCCGCAGAGAGCAGAAATGACTCCTCTAAAATGAAATGCGAACTGAATGCAGTACATGTTAAAGCTATCTGGACTCTCCGAGCTGCCATGTTAAACAAGAGATGCACAGTTCTGAAACACCTCTCAGAACCACTGCAGAAACTGCCACAAGCTGAAGAACTAAAGCACTCTGACATCCACGGAGGTGAACGCCTGGAATACCCTGTCCTACCTGCAAACCCGTGGCTGTAGGTTCTCACCATAACCCAGCATCCACCTAACAGCACATGCATGCAATACTATTTGTGGAGCTTAAAACGCCGTGGTTATTTCCTTTCAAGTGGTTTTCCATTTTAACTAGAAAAAAAAAAGAGTATTTACAATTGGTAATACCCCTATAAAGGAATTACTTCTGAACAAACTCAGTGCCTTCTCTACAAACATATTTCAGTGGGATGTATCAAATATCCATCTCTTCATGAGGCTTCCTCCCCACCACTTTAATTGAGCTGTCTCTCAGCTGGAACTCAAAATATTACAGAAAGCATCACCACCTAACAGATTTATGGAAAGAAACAAAAAAATCCCACACCCATTTGGAACTACAAGAAAAACTAGAATAGATGTAAAGCACTTACCGAAAACTGGATGCAGCCAAATCACTTGTTCTAAATAAAGGTCATTTTGGTTCCTAATAACCACTGATCATCAAAACTTCTGCATTAGATGCTATTCAAAGGGTAATTAACCAACACCATATTGCCATTGACAGCATGTAGAGGCACAGCTTTACTTCTGACTCAGGAGGAAGAGTTCCTCTGAGCAATTAAAATACTCTGTCCTCTCTTGCCTAGTTTTTCTCTAATAATGTCACATGCACTTACCCATTTAACTTACCAGATCAGGCAAGATCACAGCTAGAGGTAGAATGGCAATATATTGGCTTTCATTTTCAGTTCAAGTTTCCTTCTCTTAAAAAAAGTCAAGTCCTCCCTTCACCATTATAAAAAGGACTGAATAGAAAATCCTTCGCTGCCTGCATTTGTTGTGTAAACGTAGATTTTGTTTTTCTCCTTGCGACCACAAATCCTTGCCATTTTGGGTTGTGCTAACTCCATTTTTTTCCATCCATGAGTCAACTGAGTCTTGGGTGATTCACCCTTGCATGGACAAAGTATCTTGGGAAGTAAGCACATGCTGATCACCCCTGTCCAGACATCAGACACTGGTGGAACACCTGTAAATATTTCTTTTGCCATTCTCGGGTCACATTCTCAGCTAGCTAAAGATTTATGTACAGTATTATTTAAACAGTTAAAATCCACATAGCCCTGCTTTATGCCAGCTCACATATGTATGCAGGCACATACACAAGCTGTCTCTGACACCTACAAATCTTTTTCTCCGTTCTTTATCCCTCTCTCTCTGCCAAGCTCCCACAGTAGGACACAAGTTGGGCCAATTACCAAAAATCAAATACCAAAGAAAAATAGAACAAGAAACAAGGCTATTAGCTGGCATTAATTTCTCCAGCATAAATAAAATTCTACTATGACTTGAGGTTTCCTTACTCAGCAATTCTAATAAAATCATTTCCTATGCAGAGAAATGGGAAGAAACTGGTTGTAGGATTAAGATGGAAAGATCCTGCTAATGGATCAGGTGGCGTAAGAGTGAACATCACACCTTCCCCTAAAAGTATTTGTTTTGTCCAAGTACAATTTATATTGTCCAAGTACACAAAGGAGATGCAGTCCATGCAAGCAGGCTTGGTAAGGAGGTGGCATGTGAAGTAAAGCTGCTTGTAAGACTTTTCCTTAATGTGATTACTGAAATGCACATTTAATATTGATTCCATCAGGAAGGAACTTGAGGTGTCAGCCTTCACAGAAGCTAGGAAAATTAGCCTTCTGCAGAGTTCAATCCCCACAGAAACACCCCAAGAGGAGTGCACTAGTGAGAGATCATCTTCAAAGAAAATCATGAAAGAATTATTATTTCAATACCAAACAAATTCAAAAGTTGTTAGTCCCTGCCTGATGGGGCAGCCAGCAGATTTGGAGGGAAGATGGACAATGGACACATCAGACACAAGGGTATCTCACAGTGGCCTGCTTCTGTGCTTGTGAACTTCCTCTAAGCACATGACAATAGATTGCACAAATGATCCAACGTACATTCAGCCTTAGGCCTCCCAAAGGTGGAGACATAAATTTTCTATCCCATGCAAGAAGAAAAACTGTTCTCCAGTCGCTCTGAGAACAATTGTGATGAGGGCCATACAAAGCACCAAGCCAGAGATTCCTGGAAAACTGCTATTTAAAGTTATAAAGCATCAAAAAATGACTCGTAGGGCACCTACTGTGAACGTGCAAGTCCTCTCTGCATGTCAGGAATGTTTTCTTCTGTGTACAGCATGCAGCCCTTCCCTCTTATCCAGCCTTATAAAGAGTATACTGGCCACAACAGCTTCATCAAAATCCAGTAGCAGGACCTGCCTCTGTCTTCAGAGCAGAAATCACCTGAATGTTGAGCAGGAGAGCATCTCCCTGGCTCCCAAAGGAGGAGTTACTGCCATGCTGTGTGGAACGATGGGGCCGGAAAGCCATGGGTTAGAAACAGAGCAGAGCGTGCAAAAACTCTGCACTGAACTATTTTTGTAACTTATAACATTATTTGTAAGGCTCTTTTAAGCAGTCTCAGTGCTTCTAAAATGATGTAGGGTTTTCATTGGGCCTACTGCACAGGCTGTCTAATTGCAGTAGATTATGCTCACACTCTTTTGGCAGTAATGCCTTCTACTCTAAAAGAAAAGGGTAAATTATTCAAAAGTGGAAAAGAAATGTATTTTATCCCAGAAACAGTACTAATGCTCACAATACAAATGCAATTCCTTCCAGGGCCAGCTCAGAGAAAACAGTGCCAGAGCTCTGTATTACTCTGCTGAAAGGTGTTTTTTCCCTGCAGATTTTAGGTTTTGCACCTCTGCCAACAAACAGAGAAGGCTTCCCATAAGAATCTGCACTTTCTTGCCCTGAAGGCTATGGGATATCTTTTTTTCCATAGATTCAAATAAATGGGATCTAAACACAATGCAGTCTTTGCATGAAGTCCGACCCTCCTTTCCTTCAAAGGCTAACATGTCACTAATTCTGGTTTCTGTCTAGTGGCCATTCCAGCCTCAAGAAACAGCCTGAGCAGCCCTGGGTACCCTAAAGAATCACTGTGCAAGAGCAGCATGGTACTCCTGACAACCTCTGCCCTTTCTGACAACACTGCACTGTTGGTCCATCCACGGGATAATACCAACATTGAGTATTTGCTGCTGTTGCATGACTGCAATGTAATTTTTTTCTTTTAAATGAAATATTGATGATAACAAATTTTTCTCATATTTCAGGAGCACTGTGAATTGTTCTCCAATTTATTTTTGATTCTTTTGAACTACATATCATCTAAAACTGTATCATCCTCTACACTTGAACTTCTTATTTGTTAATGGAAAAAAATACCTGTTTGAACCTATGAATATAGATTTATAAAAATGTTCTTTATTTGACTTTTCTTGGTTGCTCAATTTTAATTGAAATGAAAGCAACTGATAGAGCTATCTAAAGCTATTCCAAGCGTGGTCAGGAAACTGCAGACATTTCAAAATTATCAGCTAGCTAGAACACAGGAGACTTTCTCAAGATAAAAAAAAATCTGGGATGGATGGAAAACAGAAGATTGATGATCAGGATTTCTAGGTGATTTCCCTTCTTAAAATCTGGAACAGTGACATACACACAGGAACTCTTGAAATTTTATACAGTGAAAAAGATTGATTTTCAAAGTCAGCTTGAGGAACTTAGCTGTATTTTTCACATTCAAATTAAAAGGAGTGGTTATTAGGCTTTGAAATTTCAGTCACTAGCTTTTATATTGACATTTAAATGTTGTCAAGCAACTACAAAAAGCTAGAAGGGAAATTATTAGTGAGGTAATTGCATGGTCCACTAAAGCACATGAAGGCCCAGTATTGGTAAGTGACAGAAAATATTAGATCTAAGGGGGAAAAAGGAAAGAATGAAGTAATTGACAGCTGGGTAGGAAGCAGCTAGGAAGGAGAATAAATGGTCATTAGACACAGAAGAGAAGGAAGTAGATGAAATTGAAAGCCTTCAAGCAGGTTTTGCTTTTCTAGACTGCAGAAGCCTCTAGAAAGTAACCTGGATGTGTGCAAGTGGGATTTTATTCACATCTCACTGGCTAGCCTAGCTTTCAGCTGTGGTCTGTGACTCAGTGGGTGGTGGCAGAGGTGCTTTTTTTAATCCCAGCTGTAGAAAATGAAGAAGTCACCATGGGAAGAGGTGACTGATGTTTATGGCCAGGCAGCATTGCACGAGTCCACGCACAGTTTCAAGGTGTAACAGCAAACAACTGCTTGAACTCTCTGAAACAACAAAGCAGACATTTGACCCACGTTAAAATATAAATGCAGCTATGCTTATAGGACTTGAAAAGAACTTCTGGCAGTTTTCATTATGCCATCACCATCATGGGTACCTGGCCAGGGAGGAAGGTTGAACACCTTTGCAGAATTTAAATACAAAAGCATTCTCTGTTCCTCAAGGAGGAAAAATTTGGTGGCTCTGCCACTACAGCTTAAGGGAAAGACTCAAACTTAACAAAAAGTGTTGCACTGTTTCTACTTTCAATAAGAAATAATTGAGTCTATCTAGACTGGTTATGTACTGATATAAAGAGATTTAAATTCAGCATTGGTTCATTAGCTTCTGCCAATTAAAAAGAGAAAAAAAAGAGAGAAAAGAGCAAAATTATTGCTGTTAATAATAGTCTAAAATCACCAGTTAAACAAAAGACATGAATTTATAATGTCTACAAGGAGATGTACAATGAAAAATGAAATTTTCATCCAATCAGCCTACATCAGTGAAAATAATCATGCACACTCCTGAGGGTATCTTTGCTACTTGCCACTGCTAACACAACAAAAATTAAGAACTTACTACCATTCTAATCTTCTAACATAGCTCTAGAAAATACACAAGAATATGTAGTTTGTAGCTTGCTCTCAACTAAGAACCACACAGAAGCTGAGATTCAGGGCAAGCACAAAGAGACTATTTTGGAAGAGAGGGATTCTTCAAAGAATAAACTTTTGCAAGTTGTTGAGGAAGACCTGACAGTGACTGGAAGAATTACATGATGCTGACATTTGGAAACCTCGGTGGACCTAATTAGCAAACAATGAAAACTACACAAAGTCAAAATAAGAAGGCAATGCAGAAAAACATATTTAGCTAGGACAACCAATTCCAAGTATAAAATTCATAAACTGAGTTCAAAAAAGAGAAAAAAGTTAATGTTGGGGAAGGCTGTAAGACCAAGTTCCTTCCTTGTCTTTTGGAATTTAAAGATTCAGAACTTTTAAATATGCTTTGTCAACACAGAAAATTATTGACAAACTCAAGGAAGCCAGCAATTTGGAGTTCTGACAGATTCTGGAGGATCTGCAATAATCACTAATGAGATAAAATGGTCTAAAAATACTCCATCTTACGTATCAGCTGCAAGGAAGATGATTAGATTAATTTGTTAGAATAGTCAGTTACTGTGATGTTGGCCTGATATACAATGTCAACATTTCATCTTCAACAATGGCTCTTTCTATACTGAAGGGCTGAACTGCTTAGTAAGTGTATCTGATTATAATGCAATCTTTGTGGTGTCCCTCTGGCTTTTTTTCCCCCCAATTATTTCTCTCCAAAATGAAGAAAAACACAACTCATCCAGCAATCAGCCTCTGTTTCAACTGCAGCAACTTTTTTTTGTGTGATCTTAAAGTCTGTCCTACAACTTGCAGCTCTCCCATTGCCTTCTGTTAAAATGGCTGGTAATTGTGTTTAGTTGAACAATGATTTTGTGGTCAGTTCAAAAAGGGCACTAAGTTAGAAACAACTTCCACGTGTAGCAATGTTTGATTTCAACCCCATTTTCCAGACTTGTATGGTTGCAGACTACAGACAAACCAGGGTTGTCTCAGCACCACCTAAACATTGTGTTTGATTTTTTGCAAACTTCCCTTTAAAACAAAAATTAGTTCCAAGAGATTGCTCAAAAGAGCTCTCTTTATTTCAAAAAAAAAGAAAAAAAATTGTCAAAACACCACAAGCAAACGCTACACAAGCCCTAATTGATTTGGTTACATCATCAATGTTAAAGCTGTGTATTTCATTAAGGTACCATCTTGACTAATCCCTCTCCTAGGACATCCAAAAAGTCATTTAGGGGGACTTTAATAAAATGTTACAGAAGTTCTGGGAGTGTGAAACAAAGAGTTTGGAAGTGTGTTTTGCAGGAGAGATATTAAAGGTTCCTGAACACTGGATAAATTAAATCTGCTTCAGTTGCACAGATTTGGGCTTGCACACAACAATAAAGCTATTATTCAAATAGCTTTAATTTAAAAATGGTTGTGTGGCTGTGACTGTGAACTCCAAGACTGCTGAAAATAATTCCAAATACTTGTAGCAACATGTAATGGGTGGTTGCCTGAATATGTGCTCTCCAAAGCTCCCTCAGCTGCAGTGGAACCTTGATGGAACAGAAGCAGAAAAACAGGTGAAGTGACAGACAGCAAAGTCGAGAGCATTTCTTGATTTGGAGGATAACACAGCAAGGTAGTAGGTTCTGAATCAACATAGTGTAAGAAATGTTCATGTTATGTTTGCAGTTTCTCCAAAAATCTGAAGCTTTAGAAGCCAAGAAAAATGTTTGACTGTTATTTAAACTACCCCTCCAACATGCAATCAGAACAGTTTATTTATGTCTCGCCTTTTAATTTGCCCATCTTTGCTTAAACATGAAGACAATCAAAATAAAACAATAAGCAACTTTAAAATCTTTCCTCACTGTTTCCACATGTTCTGAAGGAATTATTTATATTTCCTTAGCAGAAATGGTTAAGAGTCCAGTTATTTTATAATGCCATCAATGTGTACACTCTCCAGAACCCCATGAGACCATGAATGACCAAGCTAAGCTCCCAACATACACAAGAAGAGAAGAAAAAAGAAAAGAAAAGAAAAGAAAAGAAAAGAAAAGAAAAGAAAAGAAAAGAAAAGAAAAGAAAAGAAAAAAAAAGAAGAAGAAGAAGAAAAAAGAAAAAGAAAAAGAAAAAGAAAAGTTTTATCTGAAAGAAATGCATCAGAAGAAATAAGTTGTATAGATCAGGTTTAATATCCTCTTTGATTAATGGGAGAGTAAGAGAGAAATAGAGAAAAACCACCTCCTGCTTGAACTTCAAATAGCAATAGTTTTACACTGAGTGGAAAACAGGTAGGTTTCAGAATAGGTTACATCACTGGCTAAGACTGCTTCAACTGTTATTCATAACTCACCCTTTTTTAAAGCACTGTGGAATTTTTAAGTCTTTATTTGATTTTTCCTTTTACATTATGGGAAGAGAAACTAATAATTTTTAATAAGAATTTAAAAAATCAAATAAAATAAGGAAGAGAATGGAAAGCTCATGCCAATTACACATATAGCAAGTTCATGTAATTGCATCATTTCATTCCTTGACATTATCCTCCTTTCCTGCCCCCTTCCCCAGATTTTTGCACTGTTTTCTTAAATCAGAAAAAAAAAAACCCAGGAGTTGTAAAGAACTGAGGTCTTGATCCTGATAAAAGATAATGATACTTTTCATAGGTAATCTTTCCTACTGGTAAAAACAGAATAAATGCCTGACCCAGTGTTGCACAAGAACCAAGCTGCAAAGAGAACAGAAGGAGCCCCACTTCCCACTTTGTTCCCTGATTGCCATTTCAGTGTCCTCTATGTCTCATTTACCTGTGCTCCCATAAGACAGTGTGAGTCTCGTGACTTCAGAAGAAGATTGGGTGAGTGAAAGCAAGATGAACATTTCAGACCTGGCTCCTTAACAACTAAACTCCTGAAGAAGTCTCTGTCCAGTTCCTTAGTTTCTTCTTCTAGACTTCCAGAGCAAAACAAAGCCAGGCTCCTTACAAACAGGCACGAGTGCCAGTGCTCATGAGCTAAAACCAGGAGGATCCAACCTGACATGAAAACTCTTTTTCACACTGTGAGCTGTCAGGCACTGGACCACCTTTCTATAGTCTGAAGGGTTCTTCTCTTGCATCAAAGGAACACAAAAGGCTCAAAATCTGACTCGGTTCCATCGGTATCATTGCAGTGCAAAAAGCTCGATGATTCTGTTATTTAACTGAGTAACTGCTGGACACCTTTCCCTCTTCAGTCTCAGAGGAGAGTCTGACTTTTACAGTTATTGTATCATCTGCTGCCATCTCCTGAAGAAACACAGCTTGAACTTTGGAGAAAGGCAGGGAAATGGAGGCATCGACAATCGGAGCTCTCTACTGGTCAGTGCTGCCTGTCAGTCCCAGAGGAAAAGCGCAGCCTGAAGGTTCCGGGCTGGCAGATTCTGAGAATGTAGGAGATGAATACTAAGTAAAATAGTAGAAATAAAAAATATGGGACCTTTACATCCCTCTGACTCCCTCTGTCTCCCATTCGAATCTGTAGTGTCTGTGGCAATTGCTGCCATGCACAACAGGGGCTGCTGGGTTCCACTGCAGCCCGAGGAAGGCACTCTTATCAGCACAAGCACAACAGTGGAGCTTATGCACCACAGAGCAGAGAAACTCCACAGTACACGGGCTGCACAAAGAGCACCTGATCTCATAAGGCATGTGGCTGTTGTTCTAACATGAGTAGGCACAGGTTTGTGCCCAAGGGATGGACCGACGGGTTTCACATTTTGAATATCTCTATTTAGCTGTACACTACTGTACTGCTGTTTTTGCAGCCCAGCGGGTGTCTAGAAGCAAAAGACATCAATTAGTTGAAGAAGGAAGAAACTAGGGAGGAAATTCTGCTCTCAGAATAAAATAGGTTGACAGAAGAAGAATGCTACAAACAGGGGGGGGAAAAAAGGAAAAAAAAAGAAAAAAAAATGCACACCAAAACCTAAACAAATCCTGCTTGGCCCAGTGACCCAAAGACATGCCAGTAAGATGATCCTGACCACAGCCTGAAATGACTCCATATCTATACTCACATAAATCTTCCCCTTTGTGCTGGTGTATCAGCTTCAGTTTACCAGAAATAGAACTACAAAAATAGATCTATAACCATATATAAACAATTTTTTCTTCTGTGCTCCTCCAGTTTTTAAAAATCATTTTAAAATCATACAGCTATTTTTAAACTAGATTTTTGCAGCTTAACTGGCCTAGCATATCAAAACAATGTAGTCATCAAGAGAGTTACAAAGATAGAGGAACAAGCACACTACGAAAGAATGGCAGATGGTATTATTGTCAAAATGGAAGCGAGCTGGTGGTCAAGTCTAGTAATTCATTGAGACCTACATCGTGCCTCAACTTCCACACGTGGAGAACACAAGGTTTCAATGTCTTAATTTATTTTACAGATATTCTAGTGACGAATAAGCAGCAGAATCCACAGACGCTCCCCAGTGCAGGGGAAAGCCACGTGCATTCCTGGGAAACTAAACACATGTGTTTGCTAAGACCCACACTGTTTCCAGAGAAGCTGTGAAATCTGATAAGGTCTCTCACAAGAATTATACTGATGTAGGTCAATCACTTTTACCAAATTGCTCCCAACTTACATTATTACAAATGAGATCACGATGCCATTTAGCCTTCAATGGAAGCAAAATCTAACCCATAAAGATGCATCTGCACTTTGGTGTTCAGCAAAATGGAAGTGATGAATCACACTCTTGCCCTAAGAGTGGCACAAAGCAGCAATCAGCTTGAGCTGATGTTCTGGCACTAGTTAAGAACATACTCGTGACTCCCCTGTTCTGAGTTCCTCAGTCCTTGAGATGAAGCTCCCATAGTCTGCAGCAGCATAAAATACAGTCACTGATGATATTCAGAGTGCATCCAAAAAAACTTCAGAGCACACAAAAAGTGTTTAAAAATAATTTTACTAGTCACAATTGACATTTGAGTTAAAGCTTCATTTTGAATTAACACCGCACCACACTTTGGAATTGGAACCGAAAAACGCCGTGTGACATGATTTACTATCGTAAGAACTTGCTGAGAATATGAACATGAGGAGGCTCAGCGAGGTGTAGAACGACCATAAACTGTTGAGCTATCAGTTGGATGTTACAATTCCAGAGAGGCTGCACACTGGGCAGCAAGGGGAAACCCCAGCCATAGTTTTGTCAGCTCAGTGCTTATTCCAGGAGAAGACTGGAATCTGCTGACCAGCCTCCTTACGTCTGCTGCCACCCTAATTTCTTCTTGAAGTCTCCTTGGATTAGTAACTACAACTGATTTTGCAAGAGCTCAATTCCTGGTACTATGGCAAGCAGAACAACTAAAAGCTGGGCTACACTGGAGTGAAGAACCAAATTGTCATGTTTACATAGAACCGTAACTCTTTAAAGCATTGCAAAATATTGACTAATTAATTCTTAGAGTATCCATGAAGACAGCAAATAAGATCTTGTTCTTTATGCTTGGATTGAGCCTGCCTAAATTGCAGGGAGCTTGGACACCTTGTAGCAAAATTATACCTGTGGAGGCAAGATGCAGTGTATTTTCAAATAAAGCAGGATGTCAGGTCAATCCTGTGCTAGGAAATAAAAAGGTGAGTAGGTGGCTGCCTTGCAGTATTCCTGGATGTTAACATTCCCCTCTCTGTCCATAAATACCTCTGAGAAAAAAATGTTTAATGGGCCGTCACAGAAAAGCATATTCCTTCAACTCTGCAGCTTAAAAAGAGTTTTGTGGCTTTTTAAAAGAAAACTTAAGCTCTATGCCAGCTTCCACCTACTTTTTGTCTTTCTTTATATACTTAGTGCTCTGGTAAACAACAAATATTCTCTTCTTAACAGATCAAACAAGACTCTTAGAAGTGTGAGGCCTTCCAAAGACAAAATGAAGGTAGACGACGGGGGGCCAAGAGTAAGGGGTAAAAGGTAAATCACAACTGTACCCCCAATTAATTTGCTGTTTCCTGTCAGCCATAAGTAAGGGAAGCTACACGACTGAGGCCATCCTTTCCAAGCTGGTGGAGCCAGATGGTGTGATGTGATAGAGTTACTATTAATGTTTGCCTGCTGCCTTCTCTGGACTAATCAAGAGTGCTGCTTCATGCTGGCTGGGGGAAGAAGGCTGCAAAGCCAAGGAGATCTGTCATTCTAGGGAAACATGAAGCAGGAATTTCTCCTTGTTCAGACAGGATTTGGTTTCTGTATTCGGTACCCAAAGGTTTAGGCAGATTTTTTTCAGTAAATTTTTATTTAAGAGAGTTGTCACAGTATTGGGAACACCCCTCTTCAAAATGCACTCAAATTGACATTTTTTATTTGGAGTTGTGGATCATTGCTCTGTGGGACTTCTCTCCCCCCCCAGATTGTGCTCTAAGATAATATTTAATAAGTAAAAGCAGTAACTGACAATAGTCACTTCTTTTACTCCCTGCCACAAAATTCAGCACTTTACAAAGAATTTGCAAGAGTTCCTTTCACTGAACTGAAAAAAACACCACAGTGTTACATCCTTTTCCTGAGCTTCAACAGAGAAATTCAGGATATTTCTTTACTCTTTCAATCCCATCAGTGTAGGATTTCTCAAAGAAGGAAGCATTTCCAAACAACCCAAATTTGGATACAATTTTGATACTGGAGCACTAACAATTGCCACCACCTTAAAATCACTTGGGCCACATCCTGCAGCACTTACACTCACTCAGGTAAAATGCTAATCAACCTAAATAGTGACTTCAAATCAACAAGGACTTCATGATTTCACATACTGTCGCTTTTCATTTTTAATAAGGATGGATTTCTGAAGTCCACATCAGCTTCCTTCACAGGCAATTAAGGTAATTTTTGATCCTAAATAATCCAGTTTTTAATTGTAATCTATTTCTGAAACACACTTTCATCTTAATATATTGCATTTTGTTGGTGATGGAACCCCCTTCTATCTTCCCATGGTAAGCAAAACGGTTTTTCTAATATCATTTGCCTTTGTTTTCATTTGAAAGGTCTCATCTCTATTGCTCGTGTTCTGATACTTGGTATATTCTCTTCTTTAATAAACAGTAATTCAACTACTGCTCTTCGTATTCTATAACCATAAAAAACACAGAATTTTTTAAAAATTGTTTTCTTTGTAATATTTAGTAACACAAAAGCCACTCCAAAACCTAGGCTGGAAGAAAATATTTTCAGCTAAATTACATTATCAAATTTCATGCAATTTTTATTAACAATATGAACTAAAATCTGGTTTGGTTTTTCATACTGAAGTGGTACATCTGATCTTCTCAGGCACAAATGCTATTTTTAAATAAAAAACTGCTTCTATAAATATTTCAGCTTTAAACACCCATAATTCAGTTTCTCCTTTTTTTTACATCTAGAATTGCAGCAGGGCCTTGGAGAGGTTAAACAACTACAAAAACCCCTAACATCCACTTAATGACTGCTAGTAGCATTTCCCCGTGTTCAAAGCAGACTGTCCATAATTCAGAGGACAAGACAAGGTCACGGATAAACATCAGTGAACTGTGTCCGGTTTTGCAAGTTCCACACAAAAATAGTGCATCCCTAGGAACACAAAACAGACATAATAGATTGGTTCACATCAGAACACACATAAACACAAGAAGCTAATCATCTTTTGATTGCGAGAGGCTCTGGCTCAATGATTTTGCAACAGTAGCAGCAGTCTCCTTTTGTATAGGGTTAAAAGAAAGGGAAAAAGTTGCTTTGTGGCTTTAAGCAATCAGAATTTATGCCAGGATGAAATTAAGCTCTTTGTAGACGAAAGTAAAAGGCTGCATTTGGCCTGCTACCATCTACACACTTGGCAGAATTGGACCCACAAAACTACAGTGCACATCACAAAGGCATCACCAACTGGATTATCCTCTCCCACCAGAAAACACCCATGCAGCAGGGTGGGAAGGAAGCTGTTTTCCACCACCTTATTTCTTCTGAGTGTAAAAAGCGATCCCAGGAGGGACTGAGGGTACCACTTACCTCTGTGTACCACAGAGTATCCAAAAAAGCAAAAAGCACCCTGCACTGCCCTCCCTACACAACCTCCCTTCAGCTCTGATCAGGGAATACACCCACCAAGTGACCTGAGCCATGTGCTCCCCCATAAAGTGGGGAGGGAAAACCACATGAAACCATGAACTCAGTGAGTAAAATGTCATCCTGTGAGAGGCCAACACGTGGAAGTTACTACAAGTGGTGCATAAAGAAGGTGCTCCTGAATAATTTACTCTCACAATAACAAAACATTGAGGAAAAGAGTGCTGTCACCCTGAATCCCCAAGTGACAATGACTACTGAATACTCAGAGAAAGATTAATGACTTCTGAAATACTCAAAGCCTTTGTTATCAGACACTTGCTCCTAGTCAGTTCCAAAGGATAAGCCAGAGTACACCATAAAATGCACTGTATTTAAATAGGAGATTTACCAGCTGTCCCACCTTTGCCCCCACCCTCCCCCCCAAAAAAGGAAAAAACATACAACATATTTTACTTTTGTTTTTCCAATACTCAGTGCTGTTTAAGGTATCAATTCATTGCATCTTCTGCACACTTTCCTCGTGGTCTATCATTCTTACCCCTACTCAGCTTTCTGGGTTCAGATCACATTTAAGAAACACACACTTGACATCTCCTTGCTAAACTCTCCATGAGGGAAACTACATCATTTGCACACAACACTGTCAATATTTTGACTGGCAAACTTGCTAAATACTGGAAATATTTCTGAAAAAAACGTTCCTATTTTTTCACCAGCAGAAAATCATCTAGACAGATGATATATTAGGTATCTTCAGAGGTATTTCATTAATATGGGCAAATCTGTGAGTGTAAAGAGGTTAATAACTTCACCAAGTTACACGAGATAAACTACTGGACAGTGCATTAGAAATAGAAGGTAAAAATGATTGTAAATGCAGAATGACCATGGTCATTGCAATAAGAATCCAAAGCAAAATGTACACAAACATGATCAGCATTGATTAAAAAAAAAAACCATTTCTAAAAGCTACAGGCCTACAGCTAAAATACATCCAAAATTTTCCTCTTGCAAATTTTTTCTTGAGAGTATCCATTTAACTTCCAGTCAATAGACTCTCTTTAAAGAAAGGGCACCAAGAGAGTCCTCTATTAGAAGCTATCCATAATTACTTCCAAGTTAATCTTTGCCTTGAGAAGCGTTTTTCTAGACCAGGTATCCCAGGTGATCGTGGCTTTGCCCTAGCCAGACCAGAATGGTGGAAGTGAATATCTAAAGTAGTGAATATCTGAAATAGCTGAAGTCTGGTATTCACTAACCAGGCACCTGGGCAGGACATGCCCAGGCATTCCCTACAATGGAACGTGGAGGCTAAAAGAACCCATACATTTTTGCAACTAAGCAAGGTTTTTGTGACTGGGCAAGCAATAAGAGACCTTAATCAAAAGTTACTGAAGTCACAGGGCCACACTGACCTCAGTGAATATTGCAGCCATCCTAAACAAAAATGGAACTACTAAGTATTCCCTAAATCTGCAGTTTCAAAGGTTAACAGGAAGGACTTGGTAAATTATTTCATCTCTAACCACAAACACTGGTTGCCTCTTCACTCACATTGACCAAATGCAGCCTTTCCCACCCTATTTTTATTTTAAAATAAGATGAATATAGTATTTCTGCATCTCACTGAGGTATTCGTGAAGTTGAGACCTTGTAATGAAAGAACTGAAAATCCACATGAGCTACAGTGTTACTAAATGGTACTCTGTAGTTTGATTTTCATTTAAAAATAACCCCTCTTTAACACAACATAAGTACAAGGCAACACTACTACAAGGCTTTCTTTTCAGTTTTTGATAACAAACTTCTAGCTGTTTGGATTGAAATTTCTCAGGTTGGAGGTTGACTTTATTCTGCAGGTTTCTGGAGAAAAAAATCAGTCATTTTTAAAAGAAAGGTAAGAAGTGCTTTATCCCACAATATTCAAAAATTCACACACTAGAAATTCCCAATGAAAATGGGTAATAAATGCTTCAGAGCCAGGACTTGCAATCTGATGAGCAACGTTGCCCAGATTTCAAGGCCTTCTGTCATGTACATGACTTGAATCTTGTCAAGTTAAAGTTCCATAAAGGAATTGTGACTTCCATATGCTCAGTATGCTATAGGGCCAGAACCATCCCAGAACACACGAGGCACTGACCTTAAAAACTAACTGGAACTTCATACCTGGCTCTCTACACACTTCTGCAGGCGTAGCCCCTGTTTTTTCCTCAGGGCTGACATAAGAGTGTGACCACCTGCACTTGTCACCAGTTACTCCTGGTTTCCAAATGGTAAAATAAGGGCTATGAACAGAAATGTTTCAGCTGTTTTAATAAACTGTGCAGTAAAAACCATTTTGCTTATTTGAATTTGGGGGTAGGTGAAAGTGTGTGTTTCAGGAGATGCACACCAAGAAAATGACATCCAAAAGGCTCTGAATGATACAAGAATGAAGCCTCTGTGAGTAAAATCCTCACTCTGTTTCCATGGAATTATAATATTTACATTATGTTCAAGTACTACTTCCTGACAGAACCCCTGGAATACCTTACTTCTGTGACACTGATTTATCTTCTCTACCTTTGGAACTAAAAGACTGAGTGAAGAGGTTGTATTTACAGTGAAATCCCTTTCCCTAGGAAAAAGGCACATCTCTGTAGTGAACCACTCTGTAAGTCCCAGCAGGAGTCACAGTCTTGGCTGATGGACAACAGGGAAGAGCAGTTTGAACACAGTTTTTCCAACTATGATGTCATGGCCATTTAGAGACAACCACGCTGTCATTTGGTACTCCAAATCAAGCTGTAATCCTCCTTCCTATGCAAGAACTCGGTGATGGTTCAATGAAGGCGACAAAGGAAAATTAATTTTCCATCAATTAGAGAGGGACAAAGGCTGTTCTTGCATGTACTTCTCTAATAGAATGCCTTGATGGCCAAATTCAATAAAAGTTGAAAAAAAAAAGCTAGGAATTTGGGCCTTGGAAGACAGAACTCAACTTTTACAATCATCCTCAAAAGGTGATTTTTCAGCTGTAGATTATCAGCTGTTCTTCTGGGACACTAAATACCTCTATGAGCCCAGACCTTCAACGACCTAATTATTCTGTCTTATTTTTCAGTAATCTCTTGTTTTCCTTGTCCTTTGGTAGGATAAGGAAATGTCCTACTTTTTGACAGTGTCCTCATGACCGCCCTATCCTCAAAAAGGGGAGGAAAAAAATACCCCAACCATGTGGAATACTTCCAGTCATGAACCTGTGCCTATTGATGGTGCATAGTAAGAGCACAGAGAATGCTCTTCCCATTTTATAACCTGTTGCACTTCCACGTTTGTAACGTCACAAGGAGTATTTTTTTACTAAAAGGGGTTTTTTTTTAAGCTTTATATCAGCTGAAACATGCAATAGCTTGTACTATACCACATCCCCATTTAATCTCTGAGGATGTAACATAGAGGTGTGTAGCTGACTCATTTCCCCACATGACAACTTTCTGGTGTCCTGGACAGTCATAAACTTCAGTTTTCCAATCATACAAAATATCTCCTCCCCTCATTTGCTTCCCTTTGCTTTGTTTAGAATGAGTGACCGAAACAAGATGGTCATTTTCACAAGGCATTCCTTTTTCCTCACACCAGACACAAAACAATGTATTAAAAATCAAATACACGCGGAAGAATTGAACATGACCTGAAAAGCCGTTTCTAACCTAATTTCACAAAGGTCACTAACTGCTCTGTACATGTACACAAGGACACTCAAAAATCCTAACAGTGGGCTGGGCCTGCATTCCAAAAAGTCATCTTGACCTTCTAATCCCTTTCCCTGGAATAATGCTCTCTGATACACGGCTCGAAAGTCCACGTACCAGAGGCTGGGCAACAATTGACTATGAACAGTACAGTCAGTTCACTTCCCCAGAACAAACAGCAATACCTGCTCTTATTAGCCTTTTTACTCTCCTGAGAATCTTTATGTAATGTTGCATTAGTAGCCTTTACTAAATTAGAAAACCAGAAGGGAAGATAAATCAATATGAATGTACGTTTGCTGATATTGATTTTTCCTCTCATAGTCAGCATGGGAATATTGTGGCTCCTATTAATACAAGGAGTGGAAAAGCGTTGGATGGTTCTGTTTGGATAATTACCCAGTAGTTTGGGAAACTTATTCAAACTTCTTTAGTCTGTAATTTTGAACTAGACACTTCATGAAATCAACTCCTTCTCATGAATAATCATGTTAATATGTCGATGACAATTTCTTGATGTGGCTTATCAAGAAGATGGCTGGGAGAGGCATTCAGCCTGCTATTCATAAAAAAAGGATGAGGAGCTGGGTGGTGTGAAGGTCAAGGGCAGCCTAGGCTGCAGCAAACACAGCATTCTGCAGTTCAACATCCTGGAACAAGTTGAGCAAGAGAAATACTGGAATCACAGCTTTGGAATTCGGACCATATTTCGGCTTGTTTAGGAATGGGCTGTGCAGGATCCCTTAGAAGCCAGCCCTGCTGGGTTAAGTGACCCAGGACATGTGGTTGGTCCTCATGGAGCCCCTTTTGAGTGCACAGGTCAGTCTGACAGGCAGGAAGCTAGCACGGATGAACAGGGAACTCCCATCTCAGCTCAAGAACATGGAGGTGGAAGGCCAATGCCAAAGCTCAGACGTAGATGGAAAAACTGAGAGATTAACGGGAAGAAGGGCTGCTGTAAGTACTTTGGCAGCAAAGGGAAGGCTGGGAAGAATATGGTCCCACAGCTCAGTCTGGCAGGGAAAGCAGTGAGAGAGGACATGCATGAGGCTCAGGTACTCAATGACTGTTTTGCCTTACATCTTTTCCTGTTTATTTTTGGGTTTAGAGGGGTTGTTTGGGTTTTTTTGTGTGGAAGGAGTTTAGTTCCTGGTAAGGTTTGTCTTTAGGCCTTCAGAGTCTCCAAGCCCAGTGTCAGTCAGTGGGAGAGGAGCACTTAAGCCAGTAGGACATACCCAGATCCTTGGAACAACATGAGCTGTATCTGAAGGTGTGGAGAAAGGAGGCCAGTGTCAATGAAAGCTGTCCTCTCATTTTTGAAAGGTCAGGACTATCAGGTGAGGTTCTTGATGAACAGCAAGACAAACACCATATCCATCTCCAAGAAGGAGGAGCCAGGGAGCTGTAGGGCAGTCAACCTAACTTCAGTTCCTGGAAAGCTCATGGAGTAAGTCATCTTAGAAGCCATATCCAAGCACACAAAGGATAAAAAGGAACAGCCAGGTTGGAATGACCACAGGCACACAGTGCCACACCAACCTGACTACCTTCTATGGTAAGATCACTGGCTCTGTGGACAAGGAGAGGGTAATGGGTGCCACTTACTTTGACTTTAGCACGACTTTTGACAGTCTCCCATACAACTTTGTGGCTCAGTTGCAGAGCTGTAATATAGGTGTGGAAGAAAGATGAAAACTTCCCTGGACTGGCACAAATTGCAAATGCTAAACCCTGCCCCTGGGATGGAATAATCCCATGCACTAGGAGAGGTTGGGAAGCAGCTTTGCAGAAAAGAGCCAGGTGTCCTGGCAGACAAAAAGCTGAACATGAGCAAGTAGCATGCCCTGGCTGTGAGGGAGGCCAACCACATCCTGGACCTACTCAACAAGGATGTTGCCAGCAGGCCACAGGGAAGTCATTCCGTGAGACCACCACTGGAATGCCCCATCTAGTTTGGGGCTGCTCAGTACAAGACACTGCAATAAGAACAAGTCCAGAGCCTCTAAGAGAATTAGGGGGCTGAGTGTATGAGTACGGGCTGAGAGAACTGGGCTAAGATTGAAGAAGAGATTACTTAGATTACTTGTTGCTGTCTTCAGGGGTTCAAGAGGAGGGTATAGAGCAGTTGGTGCCTGCCTCTTATCAGAGGTGCACAGCAAAAGGATGAGAGGCAGCAGACAAATCATAAAGGAAGAAACTCCCATTAGATGCAGGGAAAAGAATTTTTATTATGAGGGTAGTAAGACACTGGAATAGGTCGCCCAGAAATGCTGTGGAATCTCCATTGCTGTTGCTACTACTTTAGTTTTAGCCAAAGATCTGTTCAGAAACATTTTTACAGAAAAGGCAAATTGGGGATCTTTTTCTCCTGTTACTGTAGCAGTTGAAGTACAGTATTCTCATTCACAGAACAAAGATCATATTCCTCAGTACCACAGGACAGCTCAGAATCAATGCAACTACAGAACTAATGTGGTTATCATTCTCCCCCAGTACAGCAAGATGGATTTGCGATGTGAAAGGAAAAACCCATAAGTCAGGCGATCTTATTCACTTACACTGAATGAAAATGGAGTCATCACTGATGGACCCAATGCAGATAAGAGGCAATCAAACTTCAGGAAAGCTTTACATTGTCTCATTGCTTGAAATTTTTAGTGATAAGTAAAATGAGCCTCTCTCTCCTTTTGGGCCTGTGGGTTTTTTGCATACAATCACACATATTACCTAAAGCTCAGACAAAACAGCTTGGTTTATATAATTTTTGCAAACAGCAATATCGAAGATAGAATGTTAAAAATAGTACCCCACACCTTTTCGTTCCTCTGGATCCTAAACCCCAATTCAAACCACAGTCTCTATTGACATACTTTTAGGATAAGCATGACTTTCAGGATAAAATGTAACTGCTGTTTGTAAGCTGGAGTTAATGACACCTAGACATTTGAAAATGTTAGACCGCATCATCTCTCTTGGAACTGTACAGAGGGCTTCTACATCTTGTGGCAACTGTTGCCAAGTAGTAGGGAAAACAGAGATGCTTTCTAGCAGGCTTTATCATTTCATAAATGCTTCCTCAATCATTACAACTTTTTTCTCGGTGATCAATCAACTTCTCCCACAACTGTTAAGTCTACATCTCTTTCTTCCTCGAGAGAAAATGTCTGTTGGTCTGTATCCCTCAGAAACCCCTCGGAGACAAAGAGACAGAAAATGTGTGTGATGCTGTATCTGCTTTCCAATTGCTCAGTGCTGCATGAGGGGAGACTCTCCATAGGTTCTGTTCCATAGCAGCAGCCACTTCCAACTAGGTCACATCACAACCAGCAATTAAAGTCACCCAAAAAATGGCTGTGGCAGAAGGACAGTTCTTGGTAATGACAGCACACTGTTTACCCATCCTTGTGCTCAGCATTTTCCTTCCATCAAAACACTCCTCTTACTCCATTTCCAGTTGTAAAATCTACCTGAATTTTCCTGCCCTGAGACCTACATGAAATGTCCTTTCCATTTCATTTTCTTCCTAGCAGGTGTCCCATTCTGGCTGCAAACCTCCTTCAGTTCTGCCTGCATGCTAATGCTGCCTTCCACTCCACCACGGCAGGTCTTGCTCCACCTCAGCCCTGCCTCCTGTAGTCCATCCCAAGCTTCCTGGTCCTTCTGTCCCCTCATGACACCAGCTGGGGTTCATGCATCCCACCTGCCCAGTCTGGATGTTCCTGTACTGCACCAACAATGACACAACACTCTCAGCAGTTTTCTTCCAATCCTTGCCTCCCCTCCACAATTGTGCTGAACAACACGACCTCCAGATGCCCCTTTCAACCTGAACCCTTCTGCAATTCTGAGAGCACCAAGAAATGCTGTATTAGCTGACCTTTTAATAACAGAACTCCCTCAGAAGCCATGTAAAACAGTTGCAGAAGGATCTTTCCTAAAAGCTGAGTAGCAAGTCAAAAGTAAATAACAAAAAACCCCCAACAAAAATGCCCTGAACCCGATTTAGTTGTACACAGTCTTGGTAGGTTTACTAGTGCCTTGATGACACAGCAATTTCACTGTAGATAAGAAAGCAAGCTCAGCTGAATATTGTAAGATTAATTTAGGATGATAATAAAATTAACAGATTTGGGCAGTCCAGCATGAAAAATAAGAGGGGGGAAAAAAAGAAACCCTGTCGTGTTACTCCTCATGGAAGCTTTCCTTTGAAAAATCCATGCAGTTCATGTTTCTGTCAGGCGAGGTAATATGCCTGTAAATCTAATCTGACAGAAGAAGCAGCACAGCATCGCCAGAAAATGACAAAATCAGATTGCAAGACAGGGACGGCCAAATGCCTTCACAGCTCTCAGAATCTACTGAGAGAAACAAATTCACACAACTGTAATAAACCCAGACTCAGACACTTACTGGAGGTTTGTGGTGATAATACCTTTAGTTTCCACTTCAAAATCTCATTCAAAAGTGCTTAAATCTTCTACTGACTGCCTGATGGAAGGTGCCTTTGCCCAAATCCAACCCTTCTGAAAACCAGAGATAGACTGCATTTATTGTTTCCAAGGGCAACACTTCAAATGTTACCAAGTTTTATTTTCTGGTACAGTTACACAAATCTGAACTCCTTTTTCTACCCAGGCCTTTCTCCTCATACCCACAAACCTTAAAGCAACACAAATAATGACCAGAATGAAGCTTTAAAATAAAAATGAAACATTTTTACTCTTCAGGAAGCTGCAGGTAACTGCATTTGAAGCATAGAGGTAATTGTGGATCCTTACTGCAACATGCTGCATAACAAAAGAAAAAAAAAAGGTCAAATTTCGGCTTGAAAGGAAGCTTACTTTAAAACAAATCTCTCCTTCATATTTTCTAGCCAAATAAAGCCAGTAACAAATAAAAATGATCACCCAAGGTGTTGTGCCAAAATATAACGAACATGCTATTATAGTTTAGGTGATCTCACCTTAAAAGACACTTAAAATAGCTTTTAAGGCTAACTTTAACCACAGAAGGTATATTTGTGAGAGCCTTCAGCAGCTCTGCCCACCTGGAGGAGCAGAGCTGAAATAGCCATTAGCACCACAAGAATTTCCCCACAGCAATATCCACGGGCAGCCATCAAAAATACAAAAGCAATGGGGGAATATTTACGACAGAAACTTCCCTTTATTTGCTTGGTTGCTTTAACTTTAGGGATCCTTCCTTATATCATCATTTATCTGCTCTCTGAAATTCAGTATTGTTACTCTTCATTTGCTTATGTCTAAAGCCATGAAATGCTGTGTCAGCCTTTAACACCAACATTCTTCATTTCAAAAACAAACAAACACGACAGCAAAACCCAAGAAGAGGCTTCTGTCGCTTGAGAAGGAAATAATGCAAATTCTCTTAATAAAGTAACACTGTGACAGCTAAAAGCATGAAGTTATTCAGACTTTCTCCTTCCACTTCCTCAATTAGCTCAAACAAAAGCTGGTGGGAACGTTTAGAACTCATAACAAGATATTTTGGCACCACAGGCACAGCTCCCCAGCACCACCAGACTCTCTGCAGCAGCAACAGTGGCTCTGTGATGACTCCATTCCCTTCACAGGGCAAGAGCTGCTATGCCAGGTGAGGTGTAAAAATGAGGTCCTGACTTAATGTAATTATCTGACGGAACTTTCCATACTAGGAATTAATTAAATGGGGCCATCTTCTCTGGAACTGGTTGGAAGACACCTCTTTTAGAGCAACAGGTGTTTGATTCTGCCAAATTAAATGGTGATTAGCAGGGAGATGTGGTTGGAAAGGTATTATCTTAGGGAAGATATAATTGCTACTGAATCTTATTAACCTGTGGGAAATAGCAGGACTGCCTGATCCTCTTCAATATTTTGGTTGTTTGTCTAGCCAAACATCTGAGCAAAGAATGAAACTGATGGCTCCAAACAGTTTATGCCAGTTTGTCAGGACAGCACTAAAGTAATGGCTATCAATAATTTTTAGTGAACTTCAGCCCATACAGTTGTGGTAACAAAATCACAGAAAAAGATCACACACTGGCTCCAAATGGCTGCCTTCTCATGATAAAATCTAGTGTCAAATTTTAACTGTGATTAAAGTGGTATGGGGGTGGAAGTAAAGGAATTTGCAAAGTTAAACCTTACGAGAAATGCTGCTGAAGTCAGTGTATTCTGTTGCATTAAATAAATAAAGGAGGAGGAAAAAGCCTTCTGTAAGTTCTGACAGTATTTCTTCTTTGCTATAGCAGGAAAATCAACAATATATGTGTGGAACATTATCAGCATTCGAGAGAGACTGGAGGATGAAATCTAGACTTTTATTAAGAGATCTGACAGAATCATGCTCACAAATGTATAGCTATAGAAGTCAGGCAAATTTGGGGGATAAAGGCAACACAACCAGGAAAAATATTCCACACACAAAACATTCCACATATCTTCTTTAGGTTTATCATATTCTCATTTCTGGTCATCTAAAGATAAGACACTGAAATTACATAGTTGCTTAAAACATTGAAAATCTCACATTGATAATTTTTTTTACTGATTAAATGTACACAAGGAAGACTTTTTCTTTTCCTGAATAACACTACAATTCAATGCAGTTCGATTGGTATAGACTCTCCCTTCCTCCACCTGAAATAAGTCTTTTCCTGGTGTTAAACTTGCTTTTCCAGCTTGGATTGTGCCCTCTGAAAAGTGACTGAAGGTAAATCTGAAAGAATTTTTCACTCCACAAGTATAAGATGTAGACAGGAATTTAGAAAGAAAAATTGTAGCTCTACTAATGATTGTGGGTAACTCTCCTCTAGCTCTCCTCAAGCTAGGCCACGGGCAAGAGCTAGGCCTATAAAAAATGTAAAAGCTCAGTACCTTGCAAATAAATGCATAGCAAAAGAGGAAGTAAAGAGATATATTTTGCTAAATGATTCTGATAGTAAGTCAGTCAAAGAGAAAAAAGTCCTTTGGTAAAAACCTAGGCTCTTACATGCAGGAAAAATGCAACCCTCAACTGAAAATCATAGTAAATTACAGTTAATTATTATGTGTAATATCAGCATTCCAAATCCAACAATGCTAAAGAACACTATCCCATTCCTGGGTGGACTAGCATTTGCAGAAATTCTCAAAACAGTCTCCTAAACTTCACCAGGGAGCCACATTGCAGACAAGCACGTGCCTGCTAAGAACCCAGTGTGCCGGGGTTTATCTGGGGGCAGGGGGGAGCTGTTTAGAATCGGAATCAAAGCAGCCAGATTTAGCTCTAGTGCAGAGAGAGAGTATTTCAATAACAGCAGCAGATGAAACTATAATGGTCTGACCCTACACTCATGAAGGAGCCTTCAGCAAGCAACAAATTCCTAATGAAAAGACTCAAATTGTTTTAACCATTAGGGCTGCAGTTAAGAAGTGGTCTCAGAGAGTGACGGAGACTTTGAACTTTTGAGCATGAGGAAAGTATTCCAGTGCAATCTACTGAAAGCCTTTATAAATGTGGCCTGAAAAGACCACGTATTTCCGTTGAGCCTGGGAAGGGATGCAGCCAGACTCCAGCTCAAAGCACAGGGCTCTGGTTCCCAAAGGGGGAGAGGCGCCCTGCTGCAGCACTGAAGGCACACGCCCAGGAATACGTGGAGCACGGATAACCAAGCCTTGTTGGATCATCCTGGCTCCACCAGAGCAACCTGCTGCTCCCAGGAAACCAGCGTGCTGGAAGGCATCACACAAACGTGTTTCAGTGGCCCTGCATGAGTAAGGGGAACTTATTAGTGCTGCCTCAGCAAGCTCTCCTCTAGCAGGGGCAGCAGTGCTGCTACCAGTCAGAGTGAGAAGAAAATGATGGCAGCCTTTGGGAAGGAATGAAAATGAAGAGGCAACTACCATGCAATAACAACTCCAAAGGGGCTGGGGAAGAGGAAGTGAGGCAAATGAGGTGCTCAACACTACACTGGCTCAAGATTGCTGCTGTTTATCAGAAACAGGTGCAGCTCAGAGAAAGGAGCGAATGTGGGCAGGTAGGCAGGCAGCCGGGGAGGCTGTGAGCTCAGCAGTGCTGCAAACACTTGTTCCTCACACAGTTCACTTCCACCATCTGTCTGGTTCACACTGAGGCCACGGACACACCTGTGCCAGGCCAGAACCAAGGTGCCAGCACGGCAGGACTGAATGCCTGGGACCTGGGGCAGGGTTGGCACACACTCAGCAGTGACACCAAATACATCCGCAGAGAAGCACACGCTCAGTGCCAATGATTTGCTGGAGGAAGCATGCCTGAATCTTTACAAGTGTCACAGATTCTTGACTGTGAAGGTTTAACAACTGCTGGAACAACCCTCGTGAAAAGGTTCGGCCTAAGCATCTCCACATTTGTTTTAAAGGAGACCTTCCAAATGTCATGCTGCATGGATTTCACCTTAAATTGGTGTGAATATTACCTACACAAAATCCTCTTCATACCATATCAAAAGCAAGATGTGGTTGGGGTTTTTTTAACAGAACACTATCCAGGTAGGTAGAAGACAAAAAAGTGACATTCTAATTATATACTTCATGGAATTATGACATTTTGAAAGCTAGAAAATTACTTTGTTTCATAAACAAAATTACAGCAAAATCACTCTGACTCGATTTTATAGTTATTATGAACTACCGGATTACTGTGAGAGAAAGAACCATAGTTTAAAGAATCAATGTTTTTAAGCTGTGACATTTTTGCTGAAACATCCTTAAGTTTTTAGACACAGTGAGAATTCACAGTGTTTCTCTTTTTAACAGCATCCTGTTTCATCGGAAAAGTTTTAGTCTACTCTCAAGTGATCCCATAAAGCAGGGCAGAATTAATGGCTTTATTAAGTGTATTTACTTCAGGCTAAATGGAAGGAGCAATTACATCCCACTTATGCAGGAAAACAGCTGGAACCAGCTGAAGGTACCTCAGGGTGCAACAGAAAATATAAAAAGGCCTGATCAGAAGCTTGACAGGTTTGCTGACTCAAAACACCACGTCTGTCCAGCTGTGTGAGAAAGGGGCACAGGGACCTGGGAGGGAGGTGGTAAAAAGCAGCTACAAACAGGGCACCAGAAACACACAGGCAAAATATCTGACAGGTCTGCTTCAAGATATTTAACCTCACAGCTGAATTTTCTTCCAGGGACCTCAAGGAAACAGGATGCTCTACAGCCTTCCTACAGCAAGAAAAGGGCACAGGAGATAACCTGGAGCCAGTCAGCCTCTCTAACACAACAGATGTGCAAGGCTTCGAGTATTGCTTACTGCTTGGCCTGGCAAAAGAGGCAACAACAGAAACAAGGCACCTTATTTCTGCCTCAAATATTTTTTTTCAGGCCTGCAATATACCTTCTATAATCTATATACTGCTTTCTCCTACACAGTAACAGTAACTTTTTAAATTCAAATAAATAGCCTTTCAAACACAATTTCTGCAGCGCACTCTTCCTTATGGGACCTTTTCAGTGTGCACCCCACCCAACCATCACCAAAAAAAAAAAAGAAAAAAAAGAAAGAGAAAGCAGGGCACTTCTTTAAAGTATTATTGTTGGAGGCAGGGAAAGCATCTGTGAAGGAAAAATCCAGTACTGGGACTCCCAGAGTTTCACACTTCTAAGCCTTGGTGACAAGTTTGTACTTCGTGTTAGCAGGAGAATTGCTAAAGAATTGAAGATGATGGTAAACAGAAGCCCCAGCACGTGAGGAGGAATGTGCTTAAGGGTGCCCGGAAACTGTGAATTGAGAACTATTTAATCAGCAAAAAGAAACTAATGTGCATCTGTTAAAAACTTAAGCAACAGCTGACTTATCTTTCCTACTTACTACTTTTCCTCTTTTTTCTTTTTTTTGCCTTTCTACTCTGATCATGTCCAGACCAAGGACAGCAGTTTCCCTTGTCCACCATGAGCCCATGTATCTTCCTTGCTGTTACCGGATCTGCAGGTCAGCCAGAGCTTGGCAGTGGAACTGCTTAGAGCCATTTTCCTACCACAAGTATCACAAAAACACTTATAAAATTCTAAACTCTAAAGCTGTGTTTCATCACAGCCCCAAATGAAACAAGGTGGCTTTAGACAAGGAGGGAGAGTGAGACAGATTATAACTAGAGTATGCTCAGATGTTTCCTCTCCTAATACATGTTTGCAGAGCAAGCTGTAGGTCCTCATTCTTCGTGATGAAATTTTTAGTGGCCTTCTGAGATACAATAAAACCTACACAGTCTCTCCTAAGTCCCAAAACCCAGACTTTCTTTCTGTCCTTTTTGACAACATGGCCATTCCTAACCCTGCTCAAGAGACTCACTGTCCCTACATTTAATGCTATGAATTCCCAGCTTGCTGTCCCTCAGTTCTCTCCTCTCCCCACTTCACACTGTGGCAGTCTTTTCCCTAGGCTTGCCCATTTGCTCTTGGAACAGATGCTGCTGCTCACTCTATCCCACAGGCTCCATCTGGCCTGGAGTGAGAAGAAGGGAAGAAAACACTATAGCAGACCTCATCCTCTCTGTCCAGCTACTGTCCTTTTAAAAATGTTGTGTCGGGAATATCGCAAACAATTAAGACAGCATCCACTACCACCACCTTGGTTCTTCCAGGGTACCTTGCTCTCTGGAATTAAATATATCACCCTACTGCTTCCATATAGGGAAGGTGGTAACTGCCTCCAGAACTGCTACATCAGTCTGAGGTGATGAGGTAAAAAAAATTTGCTCTTGCAGGGGTTCAGGCAGGAGAGTTAAGCAAATCTTTCCAATGTAAGTATGTACTGAGCTTATCTGCATGCCACATAAAGCTCACGTATTTGCTGTAAACTGTTGGTACCAATAGATTAATAATAAATATGTATGTCTGACGGGAAAATGTGGCAACTGAATCCTTGGTCTTGTCCATCTGTTGCTTGCTGTTTGTGTAACTCCATATTATAGTATGCCTGTTTAGGTTTCAGCTGCTTGCCGCACGTATGAGTATATATATAAATACGTGTGCGTGTGTATATATATCCACACGAGGGGTGTGTGCTGCTTTAGTTTGCAGCGCTGTTCCCCTCGGCTCGGTGCAGGGCTGTGTGAGTGTGTGCCAGCAAACACGGACTGCGTGTGCTCAGCGATCCCACCCCGCTCCTGGCCCGGGGCTGGAGCCGGGCTGAGCGCCCGGGAAGCGCACAGGAGCTCCCGGCCAGCGGCGCTTACAGACACACGGGCTGGACGGGCTCGGTGCTGCTCCCCGCGGGGACACCAGAGCGCCCACACGGAGCCACGGACTTGTTCGGGCTGGGAGGGACCTGTGGGGGTCATCCCAGAGGAGGATGACCTGGAGCAGGTGGCACAGGAACGCGTCCAGGTGGGTTTGGGATGTCTCCAGAGAGACTCCATGACCACCCTGGGCAGCGTTCCAGGGCTCTGCCAGCCTCAGTGTAAAAGTTCTGCGTGTTGAGGTGGAGCTCCTCGTGTTTTAGTTTGTGTCCGCTGCTCCTCCTCCTGTCGCTGGGCACCACTCAAGGCTGGCACTTTCCTCTTGGCACCTGCCTTGGAGATATTTACATGTATTGATGAGATCCCCCTTAGCCTTCTCTCTCCTGGACTAGACTCCTAAGGGATGAGTCCAGCCGGAGCAGGAGCGGGAGCACCGCAACCCTCCCAGCAGGACAGGGAGCCACACGCCGAGCCGGAGCTGCAGCCCCCCGCCCC
>NW_008236487.1:1277352-1283318 GCF_000691975.1 Corvus brachyrhynchos | reverse complement strand
CTGGAGTTTAGCCCAGGTCTCGTTTTTAAGCAAGGCCATGGGAGACTGGGGTGCAGCCCCGGGTTGTGGGCCTCAGGCGCTGCGCTGCCCTTCCAGCAGCTGTAATGGAACCCAGGCGTGCCCGGGGGAGTGGTGGAGTCAGCGGTGCTAACAGCGCTGGTGTAAGATGCACGAATGGAATATCCATGGGGGAACTTTGGCTGACAGAACATTCAGGCTCGTTGCAGGTGGTTCTTGGCTTGTTGTAATGGTGAGGCTCAGGTCCTGTATTTGAAGAACCTGCCCAGTCTGCCTTCTGTGTTGTTTTCCCCCATTTCTGTCCCAAACATTCTGTTCCAAAGCAGGTGTCCTTTGGAAAGTCCTCTCTCTCCCTCTTGCCTGTGTGTTGTGCTCATGTGTAGCCTAGAATTAACCCAGTGCAATGGTGGTGTGCCTTTAGCATTTTCATACCTTACCTCGAAACTTGGGTCAGCTGCATGGTGACCTGTGCTAGCTCCAGCCTCTCCCCACCAGCCCATGAAGCTGGGTTTAGTTATTTTTTCCTGGCTTGGGTGAGACAGGTGTAACTGATGGTACTGGTAAAACAGAGGAAAGGGGGCTCACTGATGGTGAGCAAAACACTGCCCTGTCTTCAACTTCTTTAATGTTCCATTTCTGCAGGAGAAGACAGATGTGGAGGGAACGCTGTTTGTTTACACGAGGTGAGGAGGCTACATTTTAACCTAACGGGTGAAAGCTGTGGATATGGAAAAGCTGGCTGGAATGAAGTAAAATGCTCCCCCTTGCTCAAGGGTGAAAAGAAACTGAAACTAGCAGAAACAAAAGAAAAGTGGGGAAGAAAACACTCTGAAGGAGACATTACCTTGTATTTTGATAGGACTTCCAAATGTGATTTAAATCTCGGTATGGGTAAACTGTAGGAATTTTTTGTGTAAATTTAAATAAGATTTGCAGTTTAAAAGTGTCTGAACAAAAAGGAGTGAAATAAATAATGATATTGCTTAAAGGAAGGGAATGGCAGAGCTTTTGAAATATTGTGTTCCCTACTTGGGGAACTTTCATACTACCTGTGTCTATTCATTTTTCGTGCATAATACGTCCAACATTTTGGGTGATTTTAACCCTTTCTTTTAGCAGCAACTCTGGTGGTGGCTTTCAGAGCATCATTTTTTACGGCATTTGTAAAAATGCACATAATGTTTGTTCTGTTGCAAAGCCTGCCTCATGCTGGGGTTTCCATGCTGGTGCCCCAGCATTTCTCTGTGACTGTTGTTAAAATCAGAAAGTTACACAGTCAGCAGGTCTTGCAGTAGCTGCTGGGGTATAAGGCCAAAGCATAAAGTTACTTTTTCAACTTTTATGTCAAAGAGGATCCGGTAGGAGAGCTGAGAAAGCGAGAGATGGTTTTGAGAAGACGAGAGGGGTGCGTGTGAGGTGACAGAGAGGCCCAAGAGCCTGTCAGCTTTGTGGGAAGTGGGAATGCTGGTTCCAGTCTTTCCGGCTCTCTTGTACCAGCAGTGGCAATGGTCATCAGTAATTTTTCTAAGCTGCTCTCAGGTGAGTGGAGATCAGATGCTGTTAAAATTACCACCACGAGAGGAAAGAAGCAGCCCTTTTTTGTGGTGGCAGTAGGTGGATGTGGCAACTTGTGTGCTGCAAAGCAGAAGCAGTGTTTCCTGGTATGTTGGTTTCAGAGCTCCAGAACTGACAACACGAAACCTGCTACTTCTGGTATTTGTTACCTTTCACTGTTCTTTTTGTTGCCTGAGGAAGTTTCCATTTAGGGCAGAGGTTACTGCCTGGCTGCCCTTTAGGCAGCAGTATGGAACAGGTTGTGAACTGAGAGTAACATCATCATCAGTTTTAACTTTCTGTGACTTCTGCAGAAAAGACATTGCCAACAGACATTTTGGCGACCACTGGTGTTGCCTTTGTTGCTTCTCATTACCATAGTCACAATGTAAAATGACATTACTTGGGCTGGCTTATTTACTGCCCAGCTCATCTTTGTGAGTTCTGAGGAGCAGTTAAAAAGCCAGACTTCCAGCTGGGTTACTACCAGTGGAAGTGGACTGTTTGTTTGTTTTAAGTGAAATATTGACCCTTGCAAACAAGGATTCTTGTCAAAAATTTCCCTTTCGTTTATTTTTTGGTTGACACCAATCCTGTAATACAGGTTCCTGTGTTTTGGTTCCATAGAGAAATCCACACTCCAGCAATTAAGCAGAGATGGCACTTTCCCCCAGTATTTAGCCATCTTATTTTCCTTTGTTGCCAAACTTGGTTTGAAAGGAGTATTTCCTGTCAGGATCATGATAAGTTTCACAGTTCACTTTTATCTGAGAGACTTGACACGTAATCCCCATGAATGAGCATAATGATTTAGAGTCATAGAGTGGTTCAAGTTCATCGTTTATCAGGGATCATTCATGGCTGGGGGAGGGTTCACAGCTGCTTTGGGGCAGCCTGTTTCAGTTCCTCACATGGTCACTTTTGTCCTTATGCTTTAGGTGGTACAGAACATTCTCTCTTTGATGACTGTTAGTATCTGCAGTTGTTAACCTGGGTGCTGAAAAGTTTGCTTGCTCTGACTTGTTTTATTTGCTGCCCTCTTGTCCAGTGAGGAACTATAGGGCAGATGGTGGCATTGGATCATGTGATGCTGAGGGTCTGTTTATTCCTCATGTATCATGTAGGGCTTTGTCATAATTAAAAGGATTAACGAAACTGCAAGAGTCAATTGTTATTTCCTTGGCAACAAAACTAGATTTTTGTAGCATCTCCTAGAAATAAATAAATAATGAATTTGGAGCACTACACAGCAAAGAAATTCTCATTATTTCCTTTTTCCTCGACTCGATGGGGTTTCTACTTGTTCCTTTTCAGATCGGCTTCTCCAAGGCATGGTTTCACAATCATGAACAGACTGAGCATGGAAAATCGAACAGAACCTATTACTAAAGACCTCGATTTCCAGCTACAGGACCCCTTCCTACTCTACAGAAATGCCAGGTGTAAGTATGTGACACGTTGGGTTAAATGCTGGAGTCGGGTTCCCTTCAGTCTGTTCTTGGTTAAGGTAGTCCAAGTGCTTAGACTGCAGCTTCCACGGGCTGAAATTGAAGGAATGCATTTTGCTTTTTTGGTGTGCTGAGAGAGAAGAATTGCTCAGTGCTCCCTAAAATGCCACTCTGCTAAAGAAAGTGTTAGAATGAGCTTAGGAGTAATCTCCTCGTTCCACTGACAAATTTGGATCCTTATGGTTGCGTGTCTGTGATGGGCTGCGAGAGACAGAGAAAGTCTCTGTGTGTGCGTGTGTTTTCTGAATATACCCCAGTCAGTGCTGGGAAGTCTCAGTGTAATATTTGTAGTCTTGATTTTCTGCATAAAAATAGACAAATGCAGCCAATCCAAACCCTGTGTTCTGCTTCAGCTCCAAAATACTGTTCTTGGAGCATGCTGGAAGGCAGGTTGCTTCTCAACTATTAGGCGTAACTCTTGACAACATAATGCTGAGTCTAATTTAAACCCCGCTGAAAGACAAAGTTATTACTTTGGGCTTTCTGTTTATATTGCATGATTATCTTTGCACAAGAATTAGCAAGTGTCAGGCAAGCTCAGAAATGAGTGGAAGATGTGAGGAAGCTCACTTGTGCATGCAGATCTGCACACAGACTGTTACAATGTGCAGGGAGCGGTTGTAAATCCACAGTTCGTAGCTGTGCTTGAAGCAGAGCTGTAGCACATGATCTGGGCTTTGTCCTTTATGCATAAAATCAGATTGCACAAGTGGTTTATGTGAACTGTGATGCTCAAGTGTTCCCTCTGGGTGAAGGAAAGGCAAAAGCAATCTGTGGCTTGCAAAGCAGCCCAATTTGATAATCTGCTAGACCTTTTTATTTCATAAACTAATTTGGAGTTGGAAAATATTTCAAGAGGGAATCCTGTTGTTCACACACACTGTGTGGTAGAAACAATAGAGAAAGAACATTCTAAATAGCCTAAATGAAACTGCTATTTTTGAGAGTATTTGCTAGGTTGACAAAGAATTGGAATTCAGAAAGAAACTGAAAAGATTCGCAGACATATCCAGGCTAACCTAGACTGGACCAGCCATTAGGATTTGAAGTACTATGACACCTCTTTATTCCCTCTGATTTGGAAGGGTTTTTCTTACGTAGGTGTAATCTTGTTTAATCTCGTTTTGAAACTCCATAGGAGTTTATTTATGTAGATACTAATATCTACCTTTTGAAACCTGATCTCTTAATTTTTCATTTTTGTTGAGACAAGTGGTATAATGAGTAATTGGAAATTATCATAATACTATAGGGACAGAAAATAAGTGTTTATGTGCAGTAATCACAGTTTATGTGTAGTAATTTATTTTTTTTACTAGCAGAAAAATCAGGGGTTGAGGGATGTAAGCTGTCTTTTCACTAAGAGATGTCAAAATTTTAGATTTGTGGGGTCTCAAATATAAGAAGTAGCCTGTGCTTCTGAGCAGGATGCCTGGGTCTGTGGATCTGATTTTTACCAGGGTTAGCTGTTTGATCTAACCTAGGTAAATCTATACCTCTTAATTGAATCGAGAATTTGGTTGTTTGAGAGAAGATTCATGTTTGTTTTACTAAAAAAACCCTATAAAATCTGTCAGTGTCAGGTGAGTTCTGGTATAAGGATATGTTACCCCTAGCTGTTTACCTTCCTAAAATAATCTTACAAAGGTTTAATTATTATTTCTTCAAGAAAACTGAAGGTTTGATACTTCAAAGGAAAAACTGTTGTTTTCTCAGATTTTCATGAGGACATCTGTTTCCAGAGCAAATTGGAAGACAAGTTATTTGCCAGCTCATTTGACTTTTCTTTAGGTCCCTACAAATAGTTCATGTGGTGATTTCTTCACTGAGTTGCAGATACCTCTTGCCCTTTCTTCCTTACTTTGTATTTCAAAGCCTTTGCAACATAAAATAATCTCCTCAACCTTAAGGATGTGTTTTCACAAGGGTCTCATCCAAACACAGTTCTGAATGTCCTCTTGAATTTTCTATAGGAATATTTTCCTGCTGTTGTGCTTTATTGTACAACTTGTCTTTATAGCTTTTTGCAAAACTAAGGCTTGAGGCTTATTCCTTGTTAAATGAAGTTCTCATACAAAACTGGGGGGCTCAGGCCCTTGTGTTGTCATATTATTTTTATCTCCTGCTTTCCAATACGAGCAAGGAGTACTCAGTAATAGCTGTTTACTTGGCAGAACAGTGGACAGTTTGGCAGTAATACTTAACAGTAACTGGAAACAAATTATCTTTTTCTAACGTGTTGTTTGACTTGGTGACTTCTTATGCTGTTTTTCATACATGTCTTCTTATTAGATCTAACAAAACTAACCATTTCCTCTGTGTTTCTAATTGCTGGCTCTCCCCATTGTTTTGTTTGTTCCAGTATTCAAAATTCATTTTGTACAGCTGAATTTCTGTGGCTGGTTGTATCACACAGTCTAAAATAAATCCTCTTGGCAGCAAAAGGTGGTACTTGTGTACTGGACAAGTCCAACAACATTTTGTCATGTAATAGCTATCCTTTTGTAAAGCTTGCTTTGTATCCAGTATATGATTCCAACAGACAAAATTTTCCAAAATGATACACAATAAATATACATTTTAGAATGGTTAAAATAAAAAAGGTATATTTCATCTTTTTACTTGATTATTTTTTCATATTTCTTCTATTGTTTCATATGATCCTGGTCATCTTAAGCTGAAATATTGTCTAAACACCATGTTGGAGACACAGTCTAGTCCCAGGACTTTTCAGGCTGGATTTGGGATCCATGCCAGTTAATGTTTGCACTGATCCACTATTTCACAGAAGAGTTTTGTTTGGGGAATCTGTTAGGGTAGAGCTGGGCTTATTCATTTCAAAGCCAGGAGGGAAGCTCAAATTACAGTTTTTAATGCCAGCAGGAA
>NW_008236487.1:1272631-1277331 GCF_000691975.1 Corvus brachyrhynchos | reverse complement strand
GAATCTTTGTCCACCAAGGAACAGAAGGTTTATGGATCAAACAGGCAATTTGCAATGAGACCTTTAAACTCACATAGTTAACTGCAATTTTAGATGTTTGCTTTCTGAGAGCAAGACAGTAGTTCTGGTTTTGTGTAGATGATCTAACAGTTTTAAAGATTTTTTTAAATTTCAGGAGTTGTGTATTTGACTAAACTACATAACTACAACTTTTTTCATTAGTTTTTGGTGATAGTTATTGGGAAAGCCAATATTTAGAGCCTGTTGCTTAAGCCTTGATGTTGATTGATATGAGATAGTTCAGAAGACATACATAGCAGTAAATTATTGATTAAATTACCTTCGTTTTCTCCCTTTAGCAGCTATATAATAATAACAGCTATTCCCCAGTCTGTGCCAGGTGTTTATGTCTGTGTGCTGGGTCAGTGAATTATTTCTTGATTTCACTCATTTACCTTTTCATGGCTGAACATTGGTTTTGATGCTTATAGGAAACAGAGAATTTGGGGAATATCAAGTTGCTTATCTCAGAGCTGGCTTCACCTTGAGCATTTCAGCTGCCAAGAACACAAGATCCTACCTTAAAATAGTATGCTAATTGTGACAATGATCTGATACAGGTTAATTGGGTGCTTTTATGCTATATTGAGTGGAGAAGAATTGTGTGACACGTCAACCAATTCTCTCTGACAGTTTCTGTACCTATTTGGACACAGAAGTTACTTTTTACTTCTGTGCCACATTGTAGCAAGGGCTTTGCTCATGTCATCTCCTAAGCTTGCCATGGAATAAAGCCTTCTAGTGAGAAGGCTGCTGATGTGTCTGCTGGATTTGGCCTTCTGCAGAGGCTCAGCAAGGAGTACAGGCATGCCTGGTTTGGGCAAAGCTGTGCAGACGCATGTGATATGTACATAACCTCACACTTGTTTCAGTTCTGCAGTTTAACCTGCCACCATATGTCTATCAGAACCCTGAAAATTTGGTATTATTTTCCCAGATTCCTACACTGCAGAGACATCTGGTAAATGGGACAGGAGGGAGAGGGAAGTTTGCCAGGTGTCTAAAGAAATTTTGTGGGTTTTATCTGTTGTTCATGGGTATTTTTTATTCTTCCCCCGTCGTTCATAATTATGTATGAAAATTTTTCTAAATATATGCTTGAGGGCAAGTGATTGTAAAATGTTTAGGAAAAGGTAACAGTGTATATTTTCCTCAAACTATTATTTTTCATTCTTAGATTGTGTTACAGCATCCATGAGCCCTCTCAAATAGAACAACTCATCTTCTTTTGAGGCTGATCATGGCTCATTTTAGTTCACCCTTCTAAGGTGATACATCCTGGTAAAAATACAAATGGATAATAAGTGTCTCACCTCTGCAGTGACCCTGCAAGTGACATTTCTCTTGTAAAGAGCATCTTAGCTTGAAGACTTATAAAGTTTACTTCTGAAGGGAAAGTAGGAGGCAAAAAGAAGAGAATCTGAGTGACATGTAAAATATGATGACAAACAGTCTTTTGGCTACCATGGTGTCTTTCTCCCCTTGAAATGTGTTCATAGTCTGTACTACGTTATTGTGTAATACAATATTTTAAACCTATTCTTCATTCTGATTTTTTCTTTCTAATTTGAGAATGAAACCAGTATTTGGTGGTTAAATTTACTTGTGTGTATATTTAGACTCGGTCTTCTGTATATTGACCAATAAACTACTACTTGGTCCATTGAGACAGGCAAAATAGATATTCCAGCCTTTGTCTTTATGATGTAGTAGTTTCTGTTCAATGTTTTTGGTTTGGGTAAAAATGTCAGTTTAGAAAGGAGAACCTTATTTATCAACCTCCTCCCTGCCAACATGCATTATCAGGTCCAGTATCAAAACCCCAGCAGGATAAACGCAGAAAACTGAAATGTGTATTCAGTTGATTATTCCCCAAATGCTCATTCGTCTTTCAGAATTTTGAAACAAATACCTGTAAATAGTTTTAACTTTTTCCAATTTGTGTTATTTTTTCTCTAAACTCAGTGGTCTACGGATTCAGAAATGGCTTTCTGTTGCTGCATTATTAAGCAAAATGTGGTGTTTTTGTCACAACTGAATAACTTAAAACCAGTTTTTTTAAGGTTAAGTTTGTTTGCAGAATTATTATTCCGTCCTGCTACAACCTGCATGTTTTGTTGAAGAAAATATTTCTGTAGTTTAAAAGTCTTTGAAAAGTGTTTGTCAGTTTGAAACAGAAGTGTCAACCCATACTGTAGAAATGCAAAGTAGTTTTGGCAGAAGGGCCTTGTCCTTTTTCGGGATGTATTCTTCTCAGCCTGGTTTTTTGCTAAACAGTTTTGGGTAAAGCTCTTTTTAAAAAGTCAGCCTGGACTGACTACTGCCATTTGTGCAGAATACAAATGATTGTGGTTTACCTGAGGTTCTGTCCTTGGAGACATTTTTGTCTCAGAGATACAAACAAATCTCTCCTCCTTTCCATTCCAGTTTCTCTCCTTTGGTCAGCATTTTAAAAATTCATCGTGTATCCAGCAAGACAGAACAGCAGCAGAGGTCGTGATTATCTTCCCTGGATGTTCCTGACCTTAAAGTGAAACCTCAGTTTTGCTGAGTGTTGGAATGCTAACACTCTTAAGCATAGGTATTATTTCCCTTTTTTAAATTTCCAAAGAAAACACGCACGCTGAAACTAATTAATGTTTTTGTAAGAGTTGATTCTAAACCCAGAAGATGAAGGATGCAGCATGAGCTTTGTCATGTTGCATGCATTTTTTTGGAAACCTTTTTAAGTTTCTGTCCAACTTAACTGTTTTATAGTTTGTCATCTGCAGATTTTCTTGAGAGAGGTGAGCCAGTTTCTTCCTGCCTCTATTTATTGGATTCATAGTGCTGATAATTTTTTCTTTCATGCGAGGTGGCCTCTAGCACTCAGTTTATTGACTTCCTTGTACCTACACTCAGAAATTATCTGTTCATAAACCAGTTTGTAAAAGCATAGATAAAAGCATTACTAATTTTCTACTACGTTTCCCATGTAGTTCCTGCCTTTGTGGTCTATACTTCAACTAACCAATGATTTTAATGTGCTTAGAAAATGGTAAAAATTACTTCAGAATGTCAAGAAAAATAATAAACTGCCCCTCGGAAATTGTATAGATACCAATTTACATTTTTATCACTAGAACCATAAAATATGTGCATTTATATATTAGATTTTTGTGCTTTCCTGTCTCATTTTAATTTTCAAAGATACCTGAAAATCTTTAATGCCTGCCTGCTGAGATATAAAAATATTATTATAACTTGATGGTATAACTTAATATTGCACTTGGGGATAGATGGACATGCAGCAGTGCTGGCTCAGGGGAAGTGGGTTTTAACATCAGGAATTAGGATTTTGCAGTCTGGTAGCTTTTTGGCTTGCCTGTTCTAGAGTGCACAAACTACAGGTTTTGAAACCTGTAACTAAACTCTGCTTAAATCTATGGAAGGGGGAGTGGATTTCTAACATAGGGAAGTGAACAAAAATATTAATTAAAAATAAATCAACTGATTTATTTTTGCCATAGGATATAGTTTTTTATGGAACCTTGTAGTTGATCATGATTTCTTCGTTCCCTAAGTGTCTCTCACGCTGCAGCTGCCACTATTCTGAGCAGAAGGTTGGGCTAAGTGAACTGCAGAGACCCCAGCCAAACTAAATTATTACTGTGATTCTAGGATTAGCAGGTATTAGTTAATTCAGCTTTAGGGTGTTTGGGGGTTTTTTTCTGTGTATTGTGGAGAGTAAATGTTCTATGATTTAGGTTTTTACAGTTCATATTAAAAAACAAAAAAAGGAGGACGAACTGCAAAACTATTTTTTGTTTGTTGTTTTTAAAGCAAAATAGTTTGTACTAATAAGTGTTTCTAAATTTAGTTTTTCCAGGGCTGCCTTATTATTCATATTTTCCTTCAAACTAAATACAGTTTATGTTTTTCAGTGGAAGCTGTAGACACCACTTCTGAAGGCCTTAAGTTTCAATTTTTGATGCGTAACACCACGTCCCTTGTCACACCGCCCATCTCAGCATAGGTATTTCTATTCAGACTTTCTAAAAAGGATGTTTCAGGTGTTTCTTCCTCACCATTCCTACCCTGAGGATTTGGTGCCAATTGTGGAAGCCTTTGACCGAACAAAGCAAGCAGTTAAGAATGGTTTTCATTTGTCGAGTGGCTTTTTGCAGCTGTAAATACGATGACTGCAGCCATCTTTTTGCTCTAATGATGTGTTCTGTTGCATGTTGGAGGTGCTTTAAAAAAAAGTGTAAGGAAAAGAAGTGCAGAAATCCTAATGTAGGTTTTCAGTTTCAGCCCAATCTGGAAGTCAGAGCAGCTTTATGCCATGCGAGAAGAAACAGGCTACAGAGCTAAGATAAAAAAGCTGTGTAGTTTTTTGATGGCTGGTAATTATTTTGTGCATGGGGGAGCTGTAGCTCTGCCTGGGCAAACAAATCAGTAGGAACAGGATATGGAATAGAGTTAGAAGCATGTATCAAGCATCCCACCTTTGTGATGAGTTTCTGTATGGAATGGCAGGAGAGTAATACTGCATATATCTGCTAGACACAGTCTTTGTTTCCCATTTATGGATGTCAGCATATAAGCAACAAATTAGCTTGTCTGGAGGTTTACTGTGGAGAGTGTAGTGCCAGTGCTGG
>NW_008236487.1:1252112-1272518 GCF_000691975.1 Corvus brachyrhynchos | reverse complement strand
GCATTCCTGACGTCTTTTCAAGATAAGATAGGCATATGATGCAGTAATGCTCAAGAGTTCGGCTTGCAACAGATAATGATTTTTTTTCAGAGGGGTTATTTTCATGTGGCTACCTGTACAGCCTCTACTTCACACATCCCTCCTGGTATAGCATAAAATGGGAAGTGTTTCAGGATCAGGGGCAGTACGTACATGAGTGTCTATGTATTTCTCCTGCAAACAAGGATATCCCAGAGCTGGCTGCTTTTCACAAATCCCTTGTGTAACCGCCTTTGCAGCTTAATCCCTTCACATACGCACGCATGTATTTAGTATTTCCAGCTTTTGTATGTTTTAAACTTCTTAGCCTCTTTGTCTACAAAAAAACCCTTTTGTTTCTTTTTCTTATACTTGCATTCCTTTTTTTTAATCATGTCACAGTGGAAGTGGGGAAGCAATGTTCATTAGATGCTCAAAATACAATATATAACCAAGATATAACCATCCATCTACCATGTATAACCATCCATCTACTTAACTCCCCAGATTTGAGAATTACCAGAATTATCTAGATCCTGTGGTGGTGTGATCACACATTTAGGGCTTCACAGTACATTATCACCAAATACTGCTGCGAGGTATTAGTGTAGTCTCCTACATTACACAGATTGCTCTATTTAAACACGAGGACAACACTCCTGGCAGCTAGCAGTACAGGTTCTGTGCACACAAGTGGGTGATGTTGTCTTACCTCCAGGTTTGATGTAGAAGCAGTTCAGCTGAGTTTCATGCACCACCTTCCCCTTGTACTTCGTGTCGGGTTCCCCTGGCTGGTGGCTGGCCAGGGGGTGATACGCTTGCCGAACCAAGGCTTGAAACATTTTTAAATTCCAAGGAGCGTTGAAGCAGCTGAACCTAGTGTATTTTCTAGAGATAGTGAAGGCACATTCCTTTTGGTTAATTTTCTTGCTTCAGAGTTATTTTATGTAATAGCCTTGTACAGAAGTTAAAACCTGAATATTGTTTTAAATTGCTGACAACTGGATCTTCTCATCTAGAAACTATTTTCTATCTCTTTGAAATGTTTGCAATATCTTTTGCATTCTCCTTCCTTTTCTTGCTGTTCACTCCTAATCCTTTGCTTGTCCTCTGTGCCTTACACTCAGTTGGAGCCTTCTCCTCCCCCTGTCCGTTTTTCAGGAAAACTTGGATTGAGGAGTGAAGATAATGGGCGCCGTCCACCCGTCAGCTCATCACCTCAGCGAGCCATGACGATCTCTGGTTTCTGTATGTCCACACGGGCTCCTCTGATAATATCCTCTTGTGCTTGAAAAAAATAGGTTTGCTTAGCAGAGGGTGGACTACGCTCCTGACATAGCCAGAAAACTTCTCTTGGAATGTGAGCTTGCTTACTCACACTCTTTTATATGTGTGTGTATGTGTATAAAAATATTTGTAACCTTCTCTCAAAACATGGAAGATAAATATGTGAGCAAGTGTATCCCACAGCACATATACAAGCTGCTCACTTCTGTCTAACTTTGATTTAATACAAGCTCTTGAGTGCCTCATCAGTGCTCTCTTTGTCAAAACAAGCCTTAAATCGGCAGTAAAGAATACTTTTCAATTACAGGAGGGAAAAGGAAAGAAACCCTTCCCAAGTGTAAGATAGCATACCCTTTAAAGGACAAGGAATGTGTTACATACAGAACCACGGTGCAAGTGCTCCAGTGGAATTCCACTCGGGCTGCAAATGCTGCATGGCTTTTTTGTCTTAACTGGCATACGAACCAGTAACAGCACTGGGCTGAATGCCTGCTGCCTGCTCTGCTTTAATCATTGTGGCTGCAACCCAGTTGTTGGGTTTGCAGAGGAGCTTCCTTTAATAAAATACAAAGTCTTCATATCGTAATGCATTGCTTAAAATCAGTCTGAAAAAATACCCTGGTGGGTTTTTCCTTCTGGCTTCATTATTTTGGACATACATATGCCTAGGACTTTTGGAGCCTGGTTTAGTAATCCCTTTGCATAACAGAGGTATTATTTACGTGCATTAAGCCAACCAGAGAGATTCTGTAGCCAGGGGGAAAAGAAAAAGTAAGTGATGTAAGACACATGCTTCAGGTCAGAAGTCAACAATAAAGGGACTCAGAAGATTCTTTCTGTGAATCATCTGCTGCTGGCCATTGTCTTAGACAGGGTATGGACTTTCTGTTTGATGAGCTGTACCAATTCTTTTGTCTCTGCCAAACAAACTGCCTTTCTGTAACATTTCAATATCTTTTCCTAAATAACATACAGTGTTAAATCCTCTATACAGGAACATGTAGCATCTCTCAATTAACAAGTTCATGAAATTTCATAATAATTAGAAAAAGGAGAGAAATGACATTGGAATTTTTTTTGTAAGGTATGGTATGTCTTCCTGCAGGGCTTTGCTACTTTTTGTTTATTGTTACCTGTTGTTCTTATTCTGGTTTCTCTCATGTGAATATTTCTCTCTCTCTCTAACGCTCTTTAACAGAAAGAAAAGCAGATGTTCAAATTTGCACTGAGAGTTAAAAGCTGAAGGAGGGGAGAGACTGAGGAAGGAGATGATGATAACCCTGAAGTTTTACTCCTAAAGGATTATGCATAAGCTAGTAAAACACTGCTGACTTCTGAAGCAAAAAGAAATATGCATTTGTACTTTGTGTGGAAATAATACAGTTGCTGCAGTGAAAATAGTCCAAGGCAAAAATCCCAAATTTTTATTTAAATGTAACTATCTCTATAATCAGGGATTCAAAGTTGCAGGCTACCTCCCAGTGCTGCTATTGTGAAATGTTTAGCTGCTAATATAAAATGAATTTGATAACTGTGAGGGGTTTCTTTTCTGTTGAATTACAGGTTAAATAAGAAACCGTTTACTACTTAAATTACATTTGCTTGGTGACAAATTTGATCTCAGGGGTGTGTTGTTTCTCTCTTTGTACACACAACATTCTGTATTCTTGCACACAGAATGTCTCGTGTGCAAGAATACTCAGAAGTTTACTGACTCTTCTGTAACCTGAACACTAACTTCAGCAGTTAATATAAAATTTTAAAATACATACAAATGTGAATTAGAATTACAGTAATTAAAAGAAAAAAGCAGCAAGGTACTTCAAAGGGATGGTATTCGTATCTTCATGAAAGAAATTGCTAAATTTCACTTTCACAACGAAAATGCAGGTGTAACATTTATATTAGTACTTTAACGATCCTTCACGTTTCAAGCACGTAAAAATGCAGTGACCATATGTGAATGATAAAGGCTTCAGGGTGAAATTTAGCTTGTGAACACAGTGTGAACCTACTCACAACTGGAGTAAACCTATCACTGTTTGCCTGTCACTCTGTGAGAGCAGTGGAAGTCCTTTCTGTGCGTGGAAGTTGTATTATATTGCTAAAAATTGTACTGAAAAGTTTCTGCAGCTCTACAGCCAAGCAGATGTTGCTGAAGGCAGTGTAAGAGCTGACTGCAAGAGAAGGAATGGCTACAGAACAGCAGAGAACTCTTTAATGTGTTGAGTATAACATGTTAACAGGCTGGTTAAAAGGGAATGCATGAGATACGCTGTAAATACGAGCTGTGTGAGATCTCAGGAGGAGTAGTTGACTTTTGCCTATTTCTGTGTGAATTTTTTAATTCTTCTTCTAAGCATTTTAGAACTAGAGATGGTGTAGGAAAAATCAAACAATTGCCTACCTCCAAAATGATAGTGTGTACAGAGTATCCAAATGGAAAAATACAAAAATGAGGGGGTTGAAATTCTCTTGATCTTAGGGTATTTCTTACATGTTTCTTGTTACAAGTATATACAAGTAACTTAGACTTTTATTGTTGCAGGCTAAGAACTTAGTCCAGATCTGCAAATGTATTTCCATTACTTAGGATCTGAAGGTATGCAGTTAAGAAATACGAGATGAGATCACAACAGTCAGAATTAGAAACATCATCTATAGTTAAGGTTGCTTATTTTCCTCATGAAGGCCTTTTTGAAGTTCATTATTTTGTGGGAGTTAAACCATTTGGAGTGACAGCTCATCATACTGATTATAGTAAAAATTCAGGTTTCAGGAAAAAATGACATGCTCTTGAACACCTATTTGAGGTTAAAATCGTCTTCTCTTTTTTCCCCTCTCTTCAGATGTACTGGAAAATGGCACTGTCAGAGTTTGGAAAACAACGTGACCTTGAATTTACCTATAGCTGTGGAATTAGAGGTGTACCTTTGGCAGGTACCTCAGAGATGCACTTTAAAAATAATTGGGAACATATTCTTAGATTGGACTAAATTATAAATGAAAACCTTGATGTGAGAATCCTGGTGAGTCCTCTACCAGCTGTGTGTGTCACACACAGCAGAGCACCTTTTCCCCATGGGACTGGATGCCCAGATACTCCACAAGGAACATACAGAAGCTGCTGCTTTTCTTAACATAGTGGAAGGCAGGTGGAAAGAAAAGGGATGGAAATTGAGACACTGAAGGTAGCTCTCCTTTCTGTTCTTTCCAATAAAAGTAGTTCTTCTGTTGTCCCCAGGCTGGAAAAGCTATGTTGTCCCCTTCTTGATTGAGGAGAGTTCTCTTTGCTCTTTGTTACTAGGTAGGAGTGAAGTGCACAGAATCAAGAAAAGGTTTCTAGTTGAACCTCTTCCACTTGTGACAGTGCTCTGTTAGTGTAAGCCTTTCTGCTGCTGGAAGGTATGGATTTATATTTAGCCTAGATTTGTGTAAGGCATTTTTGTGTTGTGTTCGGATGAGTTCTGTAGATCAGGGCCTGGCTTCGTTTCGGTGCGTTGAAGACATGTTTTATTGTTTGCTTTAGAAAGTTAGCAGAGAATATAGAGCACAGGTAAGCTAAAAAAGAGAATAGTTTCAGATGTTGAGCAGTTGCATTTGTTTTCCAGTAAGCCTCTCTCTGATGGGTTTTCATTTCACACGAACCATGCTTGTGTTGGCCGAGGATATGTGGATGTAGTTTTTAGCTTTGCTGCAGACTTTTTCACTTACCTTTCTAAAGTCAGTGTCTATCATTTTTCTCTATCAAAACTAGAACAGGACTTTCACCTACCATTCGTTTCTCTTAGTACCTCTTCACTTACCTTTTACACTCCTTGAGTGAGACTCTTCAGTCATTTCCATTACAAAAGGCAATGGAGCTCTAGTCTGATGGGGACATTTTGGAAGTCTACTGTGAAATAGTAACGAGAACCACTTGTTATTTAAGAGAGCCTATTTATAAGAAAAAAATATTTATTAAGACCAACTTGTTATTTAAGAAATTGATAGCCTGGCATCTACAGCCTTCCTGCCTTAATTTCAGTGTCACGCACCATCATGATTTAAAAATTATTTGGAACTGATGATGCAATGGCAGGAGGTGACTGGAAAACCAGTGGTGTGGGGGGAAAAAAATAAATTCTCTAAGCCAGATGGATCATAACATAGATGCTATTCCTGTGTCATGACTAAAAATTTCTTGTAGCATCAACAGAAGGCATATTTAAGGGAAATCTTGCAAATACAGTTTGCATTTGGGCTCTTTTCCAAAAAAAGTAAAGAACCTGCTGATGGACCCTTAGATCTGCTGAGCTTTATGGAAATAAACGGATCAATGGGCTTTACATTTTCCTGCAGTGCTAACAGAACTTCAGCTTTGAGGCCATTTAGGGGGCTTTCCAGTGACCCTGTTTTGTTTGACTGGTACACAGTTGATTTTTCATCGCAAAAAAATTCTGATAAATTTGGATTTAAAGTCTGCCTGAAGTCAGTCTCTCACAGTAGAGCCACAGATAAGATTTATTAAACAATCCACTGTGTCTGTGCTGTCCCTTTTTTTTTGCCTCATGAAACCAGAAATATTTGCTGGCTCTATCTGGAAGTCTGCAAATTGGTCCCCCAACTTTCATGGACTGCTAGATGATGGCAGGAATATTTCAGGGTCCATTCTATTAACAAAAATTTTGTCTTGACTTTTAAGGCATGGTTCCAAGCACAAACAGATGGTAGTGAGGAACTTATTCTTGACTTGAGTAGCATTGCCAATCATTGCCCACTCTCAAACCATTTGCTTTTGGGGGAAGGGGTCTGGAGGGGCCTTTTCGTTTTGTTGGGGGTTTTGTTGCTTCATATTTTGTGTTTGGTTTTTTTCAATAAAATTGCTTAAACACTTCCTTCTTCACTTGAGTTTCACTGGTTAAGCTGAAAAATGGCCATGTGTAATCAGTGCTGGCCATGTGTAATCAATGCTTGGCATTAACATGTCTCTGAGTAGGATTATTTTTCCTTTAATAACTGGTTTGGTTGGGTTTTGAGTTTTTCTTCTTGCTTGCTTGTTCATATATAATATTTTAAACATTTGAGATAGTGGAAATAGCAAGTCTTCCTGTTTTCTGTCTTTATTAACAGTTCTCCAATTAAGTGGGTTAGGAGCTTTATCAACCTTTAAATGAAAGAGCAAGTGTCTGATAATTTAACAGGTAGGGCCTTTTCAGAGCTTTTCAGGAATTTAGGTGAAGCTCATATCAAAATACACATTTTCATTGTTTGAAAAACTCTTACCTTGCTTCAATTTATCGAAATTTTTGTGCCTGAGAAACCATAAAAAAATTTGACTTCTCTTTAAAAGCTTCCAGAAATAACAGGATATAGCCAGAGAGGAATTTCCACTATTTAGAAACAAATACATTTACCTAATACATATTTTGTACTGTGCAGCTTTGCACAATCTCAAGAAGCAAGAAGCCTAAAAATCCCAGTCCTGTTGATGAGCCACATTTCTATCAATTTGGTATAATAGGATACAACTGAAGGGGTTTTTTCTAGTGTTCTGGGTTTAAGTATCTAAAGAGAAAAATTTTGCATTTGAAAGAACTTAAAGCCTGTTTAGAGCTAGAAGAACTTTAGGGCTCCTAAACCAGGAAATACCAGCATTAAGGTTGGTTGTGCAATCTCTCTGTTTATGGAATTTTATATTGTGTGATTGTCTTCTTTTGCAATAAGGACTTTATTTCAGTTATCAAATAGTTGGGGTGGTGTTCACATCCAGAGGCTACTCAGTATTCTGGTTTTTTCTCATTACTGATGCATGGGTCACTTTCTTTGTTATGTACCACTGAAGTTCTGCACTAGAGACAGAATTATTGGGTTTTCTTGTTGTTTTCTCCAATGATCATCACTATAATAGCTGATAACTCGTGAACAAACCAAACTGTTTTACCTTGCTCAGATTAGGAATGTTATTTTTCCCATTTCACAAATTGGGATCCTAGGGCAGAGTGGTTACAATTAGAGACCAATTAAATATGGAATATCTGATTTTAATTACTCAAGCCAAATTTTTCCAGTGTCTTTATTATTCACAGGTTCAAAAACACTTCTTACAGACTTGGATTGGGATGATTGGTGTTTTTGCAGGTCATGCACTCAAATCTTGCACCCAGGTCTAGGATCTCAACTCAGCCCCTGGGAAATGCAGCATACCCAGCCTGTGCAGCCACTTCAGATGACATTTCACAGCTTGTGTATCATTGCATAACATCTCTGGGATGGAATTCAGCCTTCCAGGATAGTGTGCAGCTGTCTTAGCTGCAGGATTTTATATTTTCTTTGCCTTGTTGCAGTCCTCTCATGCACTATGCTGGAGAGCAGGATGCAGAGCTTCAACAGGCAGGTCTCCTGTACCACGTGAGCCTGAGCAAAGGAGAAGGAACCTCATATGCTTGTATTGTGATTGTAAAACGTCATGGATGAGAGGAACACACTCATATTGGAGCAGAAGAGCACAAAATTAGCATGGCTTTAGTTCCTTTTTTAAACTACAAACTCATAGATTGAAAACCATTGTTGTGGATATAACCCACTTTGGTTCTTTTTTCAATAGGTCCTGCAATTGGAGGCTGCAGTAGTTTAAAAAATACTGGAGAAAGAAGTGCAAGCATTGGTAGTTTGCTGAAGGGTCAGATACTGCATGGATGGTAGACAGCAGAGAGAAAAGATGAGCAACATAAAGGTGTCTGCCTGCCTTGCAAGACATGGATACAGGAACTTCTTTTTAACATAGCCAAGTGTGGATTTACATATTCAGGAGCAAGAGCCTAGACTATACATGAAGTAAAATACCTTAAGCATGAAATCAAGAATAAAACAAAAAAATTAAGAATTTGTTTACTTTTTTAATACCAGTAAGTATAAAACAGTTCCTAGGTACAGGGGAATCTCTAGTCAGTAGTTATTTCTGTATTCGTCTTTACCAAGCTTAAAGACTTTGTGCAGTCTGTGGAGGAAAAGCTTAAAAATCACGTGTTGCAGGTACACTGAAACAAAAGCTTTGATAATGGAAATGTCTATCCAGAAGACAAAAATCTAATCACTGGCATAATGAAGAGGAAAAAAATAATCCTAGAGAATGCCTTTCTTTTTAACAGAATACTTAACACAAATGATTGAAGTTGGTAAGAAATCCCGTATTATCATAATAACCAAACGAATGTTTCAAGTATCGAGAGGTTAGAAATTGTTATCTGTAATTCTGGGAGATAGCAGCTGTCAGCTTCTGCTTATAAATAGTATCAAGTGTTCTAGTGTCTGTGAGGACAGGAGAAATCCGTAGCCAAAAAATGAAAATTGTAAGGCGGAAGCTTTCGAATTGGCTCTGAAGTCGTGATTTAAAACTTAAATAGTGTCCTTCCTGAAATTCAATCACTGAGCTATTAAAGGAGCTTCACAGATTTTGTTATAATTTTTCAGTTTCGATTTATGAGTAGCCTGCCTTTCTCAAATTCTAAAAATTCTAAAGACTGATATCCCTTACTAATTAATAATTTCAGTCAGTTTATTTAAGTAATTTATTTAGCTTCCCATTCAATATTAATTGGATCTTCTTGATTTCATAGCTGCATTATGTCATAGTTTTGTGTAATCTTGTTAACAACAATGTAATTTTGGCACTTTTTTTCCTTTAATGTCATCAATTCATTACTCAGGTTTGATTTTATCTTTTTCTGTTTTTTACAATAATCTCTTCTTACATAACTTTATGGTTGAAGCTGGGCCAAAAAGTGACTTAATATTTCCTCTTCTGTGTGGCAGTAGAAAAATTTGCTTTGTGCCTCTGATGTTTCGTGATTCATTTTTAACATGAACATGAAATTACCACTCTACAAATGATACTTAGATCTGGAATTCTATTTTGTCAAACAGTCTGATGGAGTGGGAAGGCAGATAAAAGTAATCTGTTTATGTTTAATCCTGATAAGACCCGCAGTGTTTTCATGCTGGTAGAAAGCTTGCAGTGAAATTGCATTGTGTGTACGAGTGTGCCGGGTTCTATGGCAATTACAGTTCGTTATCATCTTAGATTTCTGGTTGTGGGGTTTTATGTGTTGTCACGCACAGAAGAATTGTCTTTTGCCATTTTGTCTTCATCATTAATCAAGATGGAGGCCATTAATACTTACTCTTACTACTGCTATTTACACATTTTTCTCTTAAATAGGGATTACAGCAGAATATACCACTGCACTGTGAATTTATGCCACGGTTACTCCACGTATCTCAGATTTCCACAGGTTACTGCGTTCTCACTGGTCCCTCATTCTCACATGCATGAAAGAGCTGGGGGTATGTTGTGCTGCCACAAGCTGAGTGATTGTTTCTCGGTGTGTTTCTGAAGTGTTCATCTGTTCTGGACAGATGGGAGCACTGTGGAAGGAAGAGCAGTAGGACTGTCCACTTCTGAAAGATTTCACCACTTACTGGGTGACCTCTAAGCTCAGAGGATGTTGGGCTTTGGTCTTAGTTTGCTTTCAGCTGTGCTTCCTAATCTGGCTTGAAAATATATTTAACCAAGGTGAGAAAGTAAATGTGGGTGTGTTTGAAGCTCAGCTGACATCTAGGCTAAAGGTCTCTGGATCTGCAGTATCCCGACTTAAAACTGGAGTTAAGATGGGATATGTTGTTGGGTGGCGGTGTGGATTGGTTTGGTGGCACAGACCCAGTGTCCTTGTTCTGTGACCCAAAATCGGGTTGTATTTGTTGCAATTGTACTTCAAAATATTAGTTGTAGTTCTGGAAAATCCAGAATAGTCTTTTATTCTGGTTATCACTTTACTTGTGTTTGTCTCAGAGCTGAGGTAAACTGGCTTGCTTCTGCTGTTGGTTTGAGTCTTTCAGCTTCTAATGGCCAGAAGCAGTGTAGCATTTCCAAGGGACCGCCAGCTTTCAGATTTATGAGATATTCATAAATAGTCTTATGACAGGTCTGTTCTGTTGGCCAAAGGTGAAGCTGTCCAGCCTGTGTTGCATATTGATGATGCCACCAGCTGTGGTAGACAGAAGAAAACTCGAGAAGATGGAGCAGAGGGCCAAAATTTCATCAGTTCTCTACTGGATATTGTTTTATAAAAAAGAAGAATCTTGATTAAAACAAATTTGATTTGTCTGGGGTTCTCAGTTTTCTTGCTGTGCTGTTGCACTGAAGAATATGGAGTTACTTGTGCTTTGGACAACAAGTTTTCAACTGTGTTTCATCAGAAGGATGTGAAGTTTTGCATAACAGCTCAGCGTTCTGGAACCTCATGAGTTGTTCGCACACTTTTCGACAGGTTCACAGCTTAGTACTGGATGCCCATTGGAATATGCTGGAATATTATGTGTATTTGAAATGCATATGTTAATATTTATGTTCAAAAAGCTGAGGTTGCTTGTGCAGTTCAGCTCTTACATTGCACATTTGTAGAACCACGGGTGCATGTTATGTTACTCGCCTTTTTTAGGTGAATAATAGAAATCATCACACTTTTCAATAATCATAAAAAGGACAGTGCATATTTTAAAAGTTAATTTTTGTATGGCTACAGGATGTCTGGTTTGTGGGATATTTTAGACTTTTTGCCAATATGCTGTATTAAAGAATTGGAACCATTTTTAGTTCTATAGAAGATAACACACAGCTAAAAATTTGGGGGGGAATGGAGAAAATATTATACTTGTCTCTTGCAAGCAGCTGTACATTCATTTTCTTTCCAAGCATTAACAAAGCCAAGGTACACTTCACATGCCACGGGTTTGGCTCTGTGGAATTGAAGGAGGTATTGCTTTTGGACTCTCCTACTATTAGGAAATATTACATCATCAGGGTCAGTGTTGCAATTGTTTTTAAACAGGTGCTCAACCCATTTCAAATGAAATCCATTTCCAAATGAAATGTAGCCTCTACTATGTTTGAAGACATGTTAGGAGCTGCCAATTCTCAGCTAGGTTGACACGACTCTTGCCTGCCGTAGGGTAGGGAGGGAAGGAGGAGGAAAGCCAGGATCTCCTTGTTTGTTACTGGGAACACGGACGTTGCCCCAGGCTGTGGTGATGGACAGGGAAAGATCTGGATTAAGCCTTTAAGTGCTTCTGTCTCCCCTTCTCACTGCAGATGCCTGAGGTTAAAACTAGGACAGTTGCCCTGCCGAACGTGGACAGATTGTTTGGAGACAGTGTTGAGGGTTGATTCCCAGCTGTCCTCCCCAGGCTATATAGCATGGGTGCAAGTGGAAAGAGCTCCCAGTTTGGAATGACTGTGGAACCTGCACTAACTCAGTCCCCTTGTGGTTCTTACCATCATGATGTTTTCATTTGTGTTGTGTGTGTCTGAGAAACTTGAGCTACCAGGAAATTCAAATCTCTCATTCAGAGGAGATCTGAACTTATATACAGATTTCTAATACTGGGGTTGGCTACAGATAATTGCTCATTTGCTGTTGAAAATAATGGGCAGAATTACAGCAAATCTACAGGGAGGCAGAGGTATGCTCATACAACTCCACCAACTTGGATGCTATATAAAATAGACCTGAACATTGTTTGAAAACTAAACAGATTTTCCTACTTCCATAGGCATGCAATGCTCCTGCTGTGTGCTGGTAGTGGAGTCTAATGGACATGGTATGGCAACTGAAATAAAGGACAGAGAAAAAGATTTTAAAGAGGAAAACCCCACTGGCTGAGTGTTCTGAAGAAAAGGATCAAATACCTTTGCCTTAATTGAATATTTAAGAGCTTGTAATTTACATGCTTGGAGATGTGCCTTTGACCTTTTTTGATTTTACAGGATCTGAGGTGTCATTTTGTGTTTCTAGATGGGGAAAATATAAGATGGAAATAAATTTTAAAATTCGTTTACAGGTCACATTTAAATATCTACCAGGTAGAATTGCTGTTTGAGAAGATGCTCATGGTTTGTGTTTGATGTGCATTTACAGTGTCCATATATGGGATTTGGTTTTATGATAAGGAAGAATGCCAAAGAATTGCAGAGCTCATGAAAAAGTAAGTGATGGGTAAACAAGAATTCTGTGCTATTTATGTATGTATTTCTGTACATACATGCACATTTTATGTTTTTGGGATAATCATACCTTTCTACTTTAAGATTATATGTATTAAATTTGTTGCAAGTGTCAAGCCTGCATTTCATAAAATCAGAAATAAGTCACTGTATTGCAGCTATTTTTTCTAATTTGTAGTGCAGCTCTCCAGCTACATCAGAGTGTAACAGTTGATATGATTTATTTCCTGATGACTCAGAGATCTATTTTAAAGAATTGTATTCTTTGGGGGTTTCATGTATTTTTCAATTTGGGGAGATTTTATTTTTTAATATTGTTATCTTTTCTTTTCCTGATATCAAGGTAAGTGCAGGATATCAGGAGGGCATGCTGTATTAATAGAATTTCTGTGGGTTTTGTCCTGTTTGTACATCATGGCTGAATTCCTGCTTCCTCATTTATTAGCAATATATACAAAACCCACTTTGTTTTTGGCATTTAAAGCAAGACTTCAGTTAGCTTTAAAGTCATTGCTTTCATACACATAAAAATGTGGTTTTATACACATGACACAAACTTTACTTTTGCAGTCCAGCCAGAGGTGCAGATTTCACACAGAACTGTGTTCTCAGCTGTATTTTAACCTTAGAATGTCATATGGGTAGTTGTTTTCAGTATCACTCTTTTCTTCACATGTCCAGGATGGACAGGGCTCATTCTGCACTGTTTGCAGGGAGCCTTTTCTTAGGACTGTGTTCTGCAGGTTTCCATGTTTGCTTGGAGGAGGAAGGAGCTGAAGTCGTCCAGATTTTATCAGCATATGCAATGTACATTTTTTTAGAGCTATAATGTGGAGGATGTAGTAAAGGGGCTGGGTAGGAGCAGGCAGTGATTGGATGTTCCAGTTGTCTGTGGTGTATAGGGGTAGACACACCACAGACACAAGTCCTGTCACGGACAGGAGGGATGATGTTGATCCGGGTCTTTGGCATCCCAAGGAAACCCACAGGATGCAGTCGAGCATTAGGGACTAACAGAGCACAGTGCAAAGGCCCTGCCAGACCTGTGAATCTCCTTTGCTGCTCATCTGTCTCAGTCTGTAGCCAGAAGTTGCTGAGGAGTGACATCAAGTTTGATTGCCAAAGTTGCCAAGGGCCCCAAAGCCCATTTCTGTAAAAATCCCCGCAAGGCTCATCCTCACACATCCCAGTTCACAGCAAACTGCTTTCACTCTCCTACCACTATGTTCCAGATAGGATTTGTGATAAAATCCTGGATGGGAAGGTAGTCATCTTTCCTCTATAGATCCTTTTTTTAAAGTAATACCTGCTGCTTTTCATTTTGCAGTGACAAAACAGTGTGAAACACAGACTGTGACAGGGGTGGGGTTTTGTTCTGTGGGGTTTGTTGGTTTTGCTGTATATCCTACAGCTCTAAAATGAGTCAGTTGTGACCCAAGAAATAATTGATGGGGATGAATTTACAGAAATAAACAATGAACCCTAGGAAACCCAGGTTTTTGACAGCTCATTTTAGTTAACTAGCTCAAGTTTCAGTTGGTGGTGATTAGGTACTCTCAAACTGGTAATTTACTACAATAAAACCTAGTTTTCAGAGGATTCATGCAAATGTAAACCACGTGTAGTGGTTTATAATAGCAGTATTTCATATAGATAAAAAATACCCTGTTGCTCAGCCAATTGGCTGTGTGTTTTAATTCTCAGCATTCTACAATAATAATAAAACAGCTGGGGCAGGAAATTGGTCATTTGCTAGTAGTTAATGCCCGATTTGTGTGTGTTTGCCATCCTCCACCACCAGCAGAACTGAATAACACTATAAATTCCCTGCTCCTTCTGGGTATAGAAATTGTGACTCAGTTATGGAAATTTTATTCTATGGTCTAGTGTATTCAAGATTGGAGAAAATTAATCTCATGTCAAATTGTGATTTTACAGAGATCTTTCAATAGCGATTTTTTTAATGCGTGTTTTCATGTAGATGAGGGAAGACAAATATTTGAGTTTCCATTAAGTCTTGTATAGTAATTGTGGTTAAATATTTCTATTTTATCTGTACTTTTTGTCTCGTATTTGCCCCACCTTTCAGCCTAACTCAGCAGGAGCAGTTCAAAGCACAGCAGGGCACAGGAGCAGGGGCGTCCCCCATGATCATGAATTCTGCTAATAACAAAGAAGTGGATATCTTACGGATGCTTACCAAGGCCAAAGATGAGTATACCAAGGTGAGACATGCTCCCACTTTACATTATGAAACATAAAAGGTTTGATTCTGGTTTTTGTGGGTTTTGAATAGTTCTGCTCAAAGTGAAAGTGATTTGGGGCAGTGTGCTCTCCCATTTTGTGTGGAAGTGGCTGGTAAAAAAGTTTTGACAGAAGTTGCTAAAAATTCAAAAGAAATTAATGCTGTCAATAAAAAGTTCTGGAAGGAGAATGTGCGTATGATTGTTTGTTGAATGGTAGAGGCTAAGAGCAAGTATAAATTGCCTTTCATTCTGACCCTTAGAGCTCCTGTGCCTATTGAGTAGCACCTGGAAGCTGTGCCTTCTTTCTGGGTGAGGTATTTACCTGGTAATAGTTTCTGTGGTTTGTACAAAGGACTTGGTTCAGGAGACTTTTGACAGTGAAGTTAGTGCTTTTAATTGTGGTTGTTAGCTACTTTCAGACACTAATGGAAGGAAATAAAAAGGTTGAAATGTAGTATGATTTCAGCCCGTGTGCTGCTTTGGTCTTCTGAGGCTTCTAAATAAAGAAGTAACTAATGGACTAATAATGTTCTCTATTATTGAGCAATCAAAAACGTTTTACTTTGGGGAATAAAAATCTAATAATTTTAACTATCCATATATAAGCTGCAAATTGTTACAGAGCCTGCAGGTTCCTGCTGCTGTTTCCTGTGTTGCTTATGTGCTGTCATGCGATAATAGAGCTCCTAAGTGTTCCATAAGAGTCTGGAAATATACATATATCTTAGCTTTTTCTCTCCTTACATTTCTTGTGTTTATTTTTTCTGAAATGTAGCTGCTAATAAAATCCTCAGGAAGATGATAGCACACTATTTGAGCTAGGGTGAAATGCAGCCCTTTTTATTGTGTATAGTTTCTGTTGAAGCTTGGGGCCTTTGTATTTTCTGTAGTAGAGATGTAATGTATTACAGTGGACAAACACTTCCAAAACCTGGTATCTTTCCCATATTTTAATACTGAATCAGTATCTAATCTTGGCATCAGAGAATAGGATTTGAGATGCTCTGAAATGTTTAAGAGGTTTTCATTAGATAACCTTAAAAATACTGCAAATGGAAAACTGGAAAAAATATCAGGCTATCTTCAGATTCTGTGAAAAGAGGGTGATAAATCTAAAAGATGTTACCTTCCATTTCTACATGAGCACACAGAAACCAAGACAAAGGAGAGGAAATTCTGTTGTTTAAATAATAGCTTTTAGGATACTTTTCCCTTTAGAATCTTTTGCAGATTTGCTTCTTACTTTATCTTCAATCTTTCTGCATTTAAGGCATTGCCAAGGAAATAAAAAAATAACATGAAAGCTTCCTCCTCATCTGGGACATGAGTGCTAGGAATGCCTGACCTCTTAAGAACAGGATATGTGTTATTTCTTGTATTGCTAGTAATATAAATTTCAAGAGTGTGATAAATAAAGGCAGTGACAACCATTTTTCTATTTAATGTCAATATGTTTCAGAGCAATCGTGCTTTTTGACTGGTTTATGACATCTACTTTCTTGTCAGTGTGTGCTTTATTACTTACAATCTGATGTGCTGAAATTAGTTATGAAATATGTTGTTCTCTTCTTTGAATTCTGTGTTTATTCAGTGAAGAGTGTTTTAAAGTGTTGGAAGCTGTAGAATAAGGACATCAATTTTCCAAACTTCTAAGGAAGTTTTTGCTCAATTTTTAAGAGTGTAACTAATTTTGAAGAGTATATCTTGTTCCCAGATTATCTTATACATTTAGAGGTCACATGCAAAATAAAATACACAGCTTTCCCCTTCCTTTTTTAATTAATGGAGCTCTAAGATGCTAAACCACTGAGGTTTTTTTTAAAAATGTACTTCTTATACAGTTGCCTTCTCTTGATCTCTGGTAAGAAAAAGCTGGCCTCAGTGATAGCCAGGGAGAAAAACAGCTGAAGAGCTGCAAGGGTACAGAACAAAGCATGACAAAATGGGTTTATTCTTAACCATTGTGCCTTGTCTTGTACTGCAGGACAAGCTCTGGGTTTAGCTCGGTGCTGCACAGTTCTTCTCCCAGCATTCAGCATTTTCAGCTTCATATTGTACAGGTAGACTGTGACTCTCACAACGCAGAGAGTTGTTTGCCTCAAATATCTCTGACTATACCAAACTTGCCAAAACCCCCTCAGTGATTTTCTTGCTCTTCTTGATCCATATTCACCATGTGTCTCTGGTTTTGTTCCAGTGTTGCTGAGCCTTTCTTTGACTTGATCTTAGAACCTTTTTGATTACTTAGGCATCTTTTGTAGCAGCAGAACTTTGAATAGGACACCTGAGTTAAGGACAGACCTGTGAAGCAAGATGTAGTAATTGCCAAATGTAGCTGGTGAGGACTCTGATTCTATCACTAAAGAGCACGGTGACATTTCTTTCATGCTGTTTGTTGATAATAGCATCTGATATCTTCTTTACCTGTCTACCTGACAGCTGCTTAAAATGTCATGCTAGTGCTCCCAACTTACTCATCAGCAAGGCCATGCTCCCCATCTGCCAAGATGGCTTTATATTCTGTGCTCCAATAGTTACAGAGACTTCTGAAATCCTCACAGGCTTCTTTTCTCTTCCATGTGCTTCTGTGTTTGATAGCCGCCTACTAGCCTTGTTATCAAAACACAGCAATGATACCAAGTCAGGTCAATGTCATTCTCTGTAGGCCCTTGTGTGTACTGATGCTCATTTTGCTGAGGAATTTGGTCTAAAAAATGCTCATATAGTGATAACTCTGTTAAACACTACTGCTTCTCACCTCATTTTTATGTTCTTAGTTCTGTGATCATGCAGGGAATGACAGTGGAATCTGAGGTACTTAATGTTTCTGAAGAATTCAGCCTATTAAAATATCCTGAGGAAATAAGGGTATTATTTAAATTTCTGCAGAACTCACTGTGAAATATTCAAGAGGATGTTATCCATCGTGTTAAAGAAAAAGGTTATATGCTTTTTGCCCAAAAAGTTATATTGAAAAATAGCAATGAGAAGAATATATGTTGAAGAAAAGGCGGCATCATTAGAAAGAGAACTGTTTGGGAGGAAAAAGAAAGCTATGTAATCTTACTGAAGTGCAGTTTTGGTCCATGTAGAATCTGTCCAATCTGAAAAACAACTGAAAGTATCCAGGTCATATTAGAGCCCCTGAAGTCCCCACGAGAACTCAAATTCTGCTTTAGTGGGCAGCCCTGGAACCAGCATGTCTCTGTTTATTGTTGCAGCAGGAGTCAGAAATGGGTGAAGTGATCAGTTTTGTGTACTTGAGGGTGGGGGTTGTTTTCTCACCTGGCACATTTGCATTCTGAGGAGTTTGTCTCAGAAAGTTCTGGAAAGGACACTGATATTTTCAGGGTCACAAAGCAGTGGCTCTGCTGTGTGTCCACAGAGCAGTCTGCCCACTCTGGAATTCTGGCCCCAGGAAAGCACAAGACTGGACTTTTGGAGTGAAGGAGAAACCAAAATTGGTCGTCCTTCCCCAACCACTTGTCCTGTGGCATAAAATTTTGAGCCCGTCAAATTCAGATAATGAACTATGAATATTATTGTTGGATAGAATTAACTTCTTGTTAGATAATTCTTTTAAAAATCTTTCCAGTTTCTTGGTTTCAATTGTATCAAGTGACAATGACTTCAAATGTACTGTCTTCTTCTGGCAGTAGTATTCCATGTATACCCAATGCTTTTTAGTTTCATTGACTAGATCCTTATATATAGCATCTTATTCACATTTTCCTTTTCCATTTACTATTTCTCTTTCATGGAGCATTTTATGTGGGGGTTTTTCTGAATTAAATCATGCCCTTTTCTCTCCATATGACATTTTTTGTCCCTGATCACTTTTAGTTTTCTGTCTCTGACCATCTTTTTTATAAATATTGTTAAAGATGGTCATTTATTTATTTATTATTTCATAAGAAAGCCTACTGATTCTACAAATTGATTAAATCTTTAATTACTTTTCTGTGCATGTATATGCATCCTGCAAGTTCCCACCATTTGAAGATTAATGCAAAAGAGTTTGAGTTATAATTCTACTTTTTGACAAAAGCATTTCAAATGATTTTTATGGGCACATTAATCCTTCATGGACCTAAACTACTTCTAGCTGCTTGTTGATGCAGGAAAAGCCTGTCTGTTGCTTGGTTTCGAAGGTGCTTTAAAAAAGTATTTTATGTTTTTTAAGTGCAGGAAAAGCAGAAGGCCAAAAGGAGTAGTGAGATTTAAATTAGAGGGAAGCCTCATACTAGGGAAATCTTGGAATCAAGTGCTCAGTTTTACATATGTCTTATGGTTTTAGAAAATTAGGTTGCAGTTGCTACAGTTCTTCTAATAGCATAACACTTCACCGTCAGTGCTGCAATTAGTGTTTTTGGTTATTGAATACCCGGTTATGTCTGCATTTTCCTGTGGTTGGGAACTGGGGGAAAAGATACTGTCACACATACTAAGAAATCCTTTTTTCCTGTTGCAGTGTAAGACCTGCTCAGAGCCAAAACAAATAACCAGTTCCTCTGCAATCTATAGCAACCCCAACCTGATCAAACCGATTCCAGTGAAGCCGAGTGAGAATCAGCATCAGCGAATCTCCCAGCAGAGCAAGGTAAAGCGTGTGTGTGGTGGTTCCTGACTGCTGCTGCTGTCCCTGAGCAACAGGAGCATTGATTTGAGTTGGAAGGTCACTGCAGAGATTTGAGATGGAGCCACTGTACGGCATGATTTTAAAGCACAACTAATCTGTGTTGTAAAAGCTCCCCAACCCCCACTGTATGATGTGGAAACACGTAAACTGCAGACATACTATCCTGATGCAACAAAGAAATACTGCTCTTTCAAATTTCTGTTTTGATCACAAGCTGATCTGTTCCATTGCTGGACCACACCTTTTGTGGGTTTTTGTTTGGGTTTTTTTCAGGGGAAATCATTTGATCTAAATAAAGAAAAGTCTCTTGGTGTATCTTCAAGCCACATCACACTGCAAAATCCTAAAAGCTGAATTCAGCTGTGACCAGCAGATGCACAAGAAGTGGCTCTACTTCATACCCAGGCAGATTTCTGTCTCTTACTAATATTGTACTGATGGCTGTATGAGAAGATGCTCTTTCATGTTATTTAAAGCAAAGCCACTGCTATATCTCAGATTCGCTGATTTTCTCCCACATTAGCAGCTTGACAGCAGTCTCCTTGCCCTTCCTATGTGACAAAACTATTAAAAATCCTCTTGGGGAAAAAAGAGCATAACAGTTTTCTCAGCTTTTCATTGAATACTGCTGGCTAAATATTGTCGCCACTTAATGTAACTTATGCATGAGGGAACTATGTTTACTCTTTTCCTTTGTCCCCCCACAGAATGCGGATCCTGAGCCCCAGCACTTGTCTTTGACAGCGCTGTTCGGCAAGCAGGACAAGCCGGATGTCTCAGAAGCCCTTAATAAGCAGCATCAGGAGAACCTCCCCGTCAGGCAGGGTGTGGTTCGCTCGCTGTCCTACGAGGAGCCCAGCAGGCACTCGCCCTGTGCAGAGAAGCAGCTCTGCCCTGCCATCCAGAAGCTCATGGTGCGTGGCACAGACCTTCATCCCCTCGCCGAGTTCCCTGAGAGCCGCCTCTGTGAAAATGGCAATATCCCCCCTGTGGGGGAGACTTTCACAGGGCTCTTCCAACCTGTGACTTCCCACGGGATTGCAGCGTCTCACGTGGTTCAGGACACTGCTGGCACTCAGAGCTTACTGCAGAAACTGCAAAGTCAGCCAGGGTCGGTGACCAAAATGGACCCCGGTGCCACAGGACCTGGGAACTCGACAGCTCCCGTGTTCAGC
>NW_008236487.1:1245527-1252099 GCF_000691975.1 Corvus brachyrhynchos | reverse complement strand
GTGTATTTCAATGGGTCCCTACCAGGCCAGACTTTAGAGGCTCAGACACTTGGTAAAGAACAGTCCAAACTTCCCAGGCAGCCACTTCCTCTCTCTGGCAATCAAGCAGCCAACTCTGGGGTGATTTCACCTCAAGAATTATTGAAAAAGCTCCAGATTGTGCAACAAGAACAGCAGCTCCACGTATCCAGCAGACCAACGTTGGCAGCTAAGTTCCCTGTTGTTGCCCAGAACACCAATGCCCTGAAACCACTGGATTCCTGGATAGAAAAGGCTCCGGGCACGGAAAAACAGAGCTCTCTCTTGCAGGTAAATGGGGAACTTCTTCAGCATAAAGAGATACAAATCTAGCAAGCTTTTAAACTTGATGTTTTGTTAGGTTAGTCTTGGCTTCGCTGTCCTGCTGCATGTTGCACATCATTCGTTTTGCAGGTGATGCTTTCCCAACGTCGAGTAAGTTCTGATTTACCAAGGTGTGATATTGTAAATCCTGGAGGCCACATCTCTTGCCCATCAATGATGACCAGGTATACTTCAGTGTTGGGTTTTTCCAGAGGCCTTTTGAAACATCACCTAGTTTTCACTTGCCTTACTTGGGCTGTTATGTGTAATTGCTGGATACTGAGTGTAATATTTTGAGTTTAATAATTTTTTTCTGCAAAATTAGTCATAGCTTTCTCTGTGTAGATATGCATTCTTTTGTATGCCAGTTGCTAAAGATACTTAAAAGGTCTCTTGTCTTCTAACAGCAGCTTTTTGAAGTATTTGTATATTGATCAGTTAGTTATCTTGTACCTCACCTGCTACTTCTAGATATTCATTAGCTGGTTTTCTTAATGTGCTGTGCATTATTCTGAAAAAAGGTCTTGTGCCTGAATGACATTAAAAAATTCTGTTTATTTTGATGCTAGACGTCAGATTGGTGTCTTAAAAAATTCAGGAGGTGCTAAGAGCCTGTATCTCTCTCCTGAATACATTTTAATGTTCTTCGGAAAAGCAATATGTGCAAGTACAAAATATCCCATCCAAAACAATTACTGTCTAACAACTTCATTTTCTGTAGGATTTTCTACACTAGAGTGTCTTTACGTGTCCTGTTTGGGGATGCACCTAAGCTCCTTTCAGCTTCCTTTATTGTGGATAGGCTGGGTTGTACTGGAGTCTGACTTGTATTGGAATCTGGAAGTTACTGATCCCAAGCATTCCCCTTTCCAGTGTAAAGTTCAGAAGCTGCTTTTCTGTTGCAACTATTCCATTTTTCTATTTCTGTTTTATTCTGTTTCTCTATTTCTATCAAAACCTGAATGAAAGACTACAGAATATTTCAATGTGCTAGAAAGTTATCCTGTACATGGAGAGGCTGAATCAGTCATTTAATAATATAAGAGCTACATCTGTCACCAGGTCTGTGACAGGTCAAGTTTTCTAATTCCATGAGAGAGGCAGGAGGAATATGAATCTGATACAGCAAATAGCCATCATAATTTTTGTTCTTTGAATTAATGCAGTAGGATTTGAATCTGTGTAAAAGAGTTTTTTGGGGATTAGTCATTGAAATTATTCAGGATCAGTTGCTTACAGATGGTAACGCTGACTTTCCAGTGGAGAGCTAAAGAATAAAAGGAGGATCCAGAGTCAAAAAAATGTATTTGTTTTCACTGGGTATGGAACTTGCCTGCGTTAAATATAAGAAATTGTGTGATTCACTGATACTTGTACTGATAGCATGAGGACACAATGAAGGCATTCCTACTTTGAAGGTAAAAGTGAAATGACGCAAGTCCAAGCTATACATTGTAAGTCAGTGTGCATGAATAAAAAATAAGGAAATATGCTGATATATTTTTCAGATAAAAAATCCCTATAGATGCTGCTATGGCCAATGACTTTAATGTTGTATATATGAAAAAGACAGTTGTGCCAGCATTAGTTGCAGTATGGAAAGGCAGTTCCTGAGGTCTGGCCTAATGCAATTGCAACAGTTTGACTGCTTGAGTACAGAGAGAACACCAGCTTGTGAGAAAAGTCTTCTCTGGAACAAGGCTCATTCACTGTGATTATTGCTGCAAGTTTGCCTTAAAAAAAGCAGAAGCAACTGAGGTTCTCAGTCTCTGTTTGCACGGCTGTGAGCCGACAGAGGAGACTGAGGCTGTCTAGGAGTGGCTTCACAGGCTGCCACAGCTGCTAGTGACATGGTATTGATGCACACATTTAGTGCTGCTTTGGAGATTTCATGCATAGACCAAAAATGGTAAGGAAAGTGTCACTAATTATTGTTTAGGACACCTAAAGCTCCTGTCTGGGAGGGACAGCCTCTTGCACGTGCAGCAGATTGCCACAAAATAAAAGCAGGGAGGTTAAAAATGAGGGAAGGACTCTGTTCCTCTGGAAGCCATTAATTAGCTGCACGAAACTTCCCTACTTTCGAAAAAAACCCTGGCAGATAAAAACTTTTAAAACCAGCATTCATCTTTTTATAATATTATCCTTGCAGTAGACCAGAGGCTTCAAGTGCTTCCATGCCTGCAGAGTAGATATTTGAGTGAAATTGAATTGGCACAAATATATCTGCACATGCTCATGCAAAATTGATCAAAGCAGATTCTGACAACAAGTGCAGCAAAAGGTTTGTTCTCTGTAATTATTTGTCTTTTGGTATTGCCTCTTCTACTGTGCTTCAGCATACAGAAAAAGCAAAAGTCTGACAGGAATAGAGAAATATCTGAACAGTGTCTGTCGTTGGAAAAATCATATTAAAGGAACACCCTAAATCCATCAGCAGCACTAAGAAAATGTAAGCAATAGTCCTTTCCACAACTGACACATTACAAGTCCAAGTTTAAATTGGCTGCTGCTGCATCTCCATATGGTATAAGAACTGTGATCTCCCACATGGAAAGGAAGAGACCAGTTACCAAAAAAATGGGGGGAAAAAAAAGAGAGAGAAGAAGGGAAAAAGCAAAAGCTGAAGAATAATGCTTGGAAGCATTCAGTCTGGTCTGGTGCCAGCCCTATTTTGTGAAATATTCCTTATGCAGACAGTGAGTAACGTGTGCTTAAGATACAATAAAAAAGCATTAATCTACAGTGGGCTTTTAGGGATATGTTTAGTGTTAGGCATGTGTTATCCTGATTATAGTTGCATGCATGCTTAAGTGTTTATGTTAATCAGAATTATGGTTTTAAGAGTGCTTACAATAACCCAGACACAAATTCATCTTTTCTTCAGAAGGCCACATATCTTGCATCTCATTTTTCACATTTCTTGGAGCATTTTTCCATCAAGAATGTATTTTGTGCATAATGTTACATCTTCTGAGTATGTACATGAAACCCAGTGTATGTGGTGTGAGCATCACAGTACTGCTTCTCTCTTGTCCTGACTGCAGTTTCAGCACGCAACTGTATAATGCAAATAGCTGCATTAAACTTGTTTCCAAAAGTAATTTCAGCTTCTGGAGCTAAACATCAATTAAAATATTCTAAATTAAACTTGAAAGACAAAGCAATGTTAGCATTGTAGCTGGCTTTAATTAACTGCCTTTGAAGTTCCTCAACCATTCTTAGATTAAATGTTCTCAGTTTCAAGTAATGCCACTGAAAACTGTTCAAGGCCCATGGCACCCACTGGGTACTGATGTTCCAGAGGAGCACTCGACCCACCTGGGATTCTGTTCACACAGGAGGCAACAGAAGGTGCCAGTTTGCATTGCAGTGCACTCCTTGGTTCATGGTGTTCTGTGAAGTTGCCAGCTGTGGTGTCATCCAGCTGCCAACAGCCCCACAGAGCACCAAGCTGCTATCTTAGTGAGCATTTGGGCTTCAAGGAAGGAATGCTAGATACAGCAGCAGTTGTTGTGCACATTTTTCATTGTTCTTCCTTCATTGCCGCACAGCTGACGGCAGACTCCTACTCTGTTATTAGTGACTCAGAGGTTGAGCGTTGACCTGACAGAGCCGGAGGTAATGGATGAACAACAGCTCAGGTTCTGTGGGTAAGGAGTCGATCAACAGGATTTTGGAAGGGCTGTTATGACTTGTGAGAAGTTACTCAAAGCTAGAAGATTGGTCCAAAGGCTGTTAGTGTCCCTACAGAGCATTTACAGTGCCTTCTGCAAAAGCATGGTCTTACAGGAACTGCACTGGTAATGCCAAGATCAGCATCCTGTTTTCTGGTGGGCATCAGTTGTCCCAGTGACTCAAGGTGATCTGAGCTGAATCTCAAATGGAAGGTCTCCTTTCTGTTTAAAACAAACCCCAAACAATCCATGTTTTTTATGTAAAGGTTTGTTAAATGGAAGAAGCTTTGAGCTTGAGCTGCTAGCAAAAGATACATTTTAATGTTGAGTACAGACACAAACGCTATGCCCTGAAAAAAGGTACTTACACTCTCTATTCTTCTTCTGAGAGAGTATCTGAAGTTGTGCAGTCCCCTGTAGCTGTTGGCTGTGTCACCAGTAGATGGCAACATTGCTCATTCCATATAGTTTCCATATGCTTGGCGTGTCCTACCAAACAGACCTTTCTGTCCAGAGAAGACAAATCATTCTTCATATGTCTTTTAAACCACAACATGTGCTTGTCAGGAGGAGCTGTGTGTTATTAAGAGCACAGTTTGTCTCGGGTTTAGTTTATTTGCCTTGGGCAAATGAGAAAAATGTCTGCTGGTTTCAAGGGCTGTGTTATCTGGGTCTGACAGAGTCTGCAGTAGATTCAGCTGCGTTAGTGGGACACTTTATCTCCTCCAGCTGCTCCCAACCTTCCCTTTGCAGGAGGTTTCTGCCCCTGCAGAGCAGTTTGTATATGCATTCTTGAAATCACATTAGGAAGAATCATCTTGTTTAAGCAAACCCTGCCAATTTCACTGGAGGTAAATTAAAGAGAAGTCGCTCCAGCAGCATGGATGAGTAGAGCAGAAGTGCTGGGGTAAGTGTCTGGGGGTAGTTGGTGTTCCACAGGCAGGAGCAGATCTGTGCAGAGTCTGAAGGTCTCACTCCACAGAGGCGTGTCACTTAGGACTCACACTGGTTTTCTTCTAAAATAAATGTTGTTTCCTAAGCATAGGTGTGCAAACCTGCAGTGAGTTAGTAATACCTCTGCTTAGTCAGAGGCTTGGAACACAGACCTGGTGATTGCTGGTTTGATTACATGCTGTGGGGTTGGAAGAAAGCTGTAGTGAAGAGTTTTGTAGTACTCTGTGTTTGAGAAACAGACACAGTATTTACCTAACGGGGTAGATATTGTGGGGGGGAAAAAAAGGAGATTTTTGCATTAGGTGTATATTTGGTGCTTTCTTTCCTGAGCCCTAGTCTTTCTGCTTCCTTAAATTTTCCATAAAACAGCATGACATCTCAGTCCTCTTTGTTTCTTTCTATTTCTCTTTGTATCATGGTCTCACGAAACTTGTTCAGAAATGTCTTGGGTAGGAGAAAGACAAGCTACAAAAATGTGACTCTTCTTTAATGCTAATCTGTGTGGTTTTGCATACCTAGGAGATCAACCTCAGTCCTATTTTCTCAAGCTTAATTTTTCTTCAAAATTGAAATGTAATCCAGGACAGAGTGAAGTGATTCAGTAGCCTTTCACCTTAATATGGTAGCAATAAATCATGCTCCAGTCTAAAAGGGAGGCACTTTGGTGAGCTTGTATCAATTCCTTTGTACGTTCTTTAAAAAGACTGGATACCTGAATAGCAAGAAGATGGCTGATTAGGATTAAGATTTATTACTGGAATTACCTGGAGAGATCTGATGTCTGCAAGTGAATTAACTTTCTGTTATGTTGTATATTACATCTGATAGTATTTGCTAATATTATATCTGATCGTATTTGCTAATCCTGCATGTTTTACAGTTCCAAGATGCACTGCAAGATTTGAAAGTGAAAGTTATTTGGCAAATATGCAGGTTGGTGTGGCTAGGATGCTGAGGGAACTTGCAGAACTGCTGGCAGCATCAAGGTTCTCTTTGAGGGCCATTTTGATTTTGTCAGCAGTGTGTTGGTTGTGAGTCTGTTCTGTTTCTGACAGTGCCATGAGCTCACTATGGACCTTTAGCTAAATCACTGAACCTCTGTTTTTGTCTCCTCTCTCCTTAAGTAAAATGAGAAGGTAAAATACACATATATATAGATGTTTATAAAGTTTATAAATTGGAAAATACTTTCTAGTTTTAGGTACAGGGGTTAGTCTAACAGTGATATTTACATGTCTCATGTTCTCAAAGATTGAACTTTCTGACTTACTGTCCCTGTGTAGAAGACTTTACAGCTGCATTCTCTAAGTGCTGATATTTCATAGTAGTCTGATTTCTGTAATAAAATCCTCTTGTCCTAAGATCATTTGCCTATGGCTGCAATCTCAAATTGGATGGAAGGCCTTTTGATCTGGAAATAGATCATAGAGGTGGTGCTGAGCTGGAGTTTCAGATCACAGTATTGACCTCCAGCAGTCTCTGTGTCGGCTGCCAATCTCTGTGCCAATCTCTGTGCCTTGGCTCCCGCAGAATGGAGCGACAGCTTTCACTGATGCCGTGCTTTTATCCCGACAGGTCATCTCACCTCAGCGCATTCCT
>NW_008236487.1:1238138-1245340 GCF_000691975.1 Corvus brachyrhynchos | reverse complement strand
CAGCAAACCCCGAGCCCGCCGCCAGCTCGGCCAGTCTGCTCCTGCCCCTGCCAACCCCAGAGCCAGCCGTGGGCAGCAGCACCTCCATGACCAAGATGCAGCTGCAGGAAACACTGCTACACCTCATCCAGGTAAAGTGCCAAGAATTCTCCCACTTTGCTTAACATCCTGCTGCCTGTTTTGATACGAGCACCCTGTAATTGGCTGTATCTGTCTAAAGGGGAAATGAATGAATTGTGCAGCTTGTGGCTGCATGGTAACAGGGCACCATGGCATAGGCTGGGGATGCAATAGGCTCTCCTTGCACACTGCTGGCTTAACTACATTTTGATTAATGCATCTGATTTGGGGTTCAGGAAAGATAATAAATTTGGTGGAAAAGAACAAAGATGACTGAAAGCTTTGTAAGGTCAGCCTATGAGCCAGAGAGACATCTCTTATATTTTTAGCTAAGGATAAATAATGGGTGATTATCCTAGCTGCCAAAAATTTCAGAGATGTGTGTAAGCACTAAGAGGAATTCAGATGGGAAATTAAAATTGCAGGATGAATGTGAGCAACTTTAAAAATATGAGTTAGATAACATGAATAAATATATTAATTCAGTTTAGCATTTGAACTAGAGAATGACATTGAATAAAATTCCTTTTGCTGCAGTAGTTCAGGTTTCATTGTGACAAAGCATTAACAATGTTATGTATGAGATGATTGTTTACCACTCTGGCATGATGCATAATTATGAATATTTTTTCCTTAACTTGCCATGTGAGTAACAGCTGAGGAGTAGAAGTTGAGGAGACATTACATAACTAAAGACCTGGCTACAGAACACAAGGAGCAGAGAAACACATCCAGTTTGTAGGTCCAAACCATGTGCCTGTATGGCTTTGGAATAAAATTAAAAGTCATTATTGTAACTTACTTAAAACATTATTTAAGTTATAAATTCAGAAAAGAAATAGTATCTCTGACAAGCTAGAGGGCTTTCTCATTTTTCCCTGTATTTTTATTTTGGGATTAAAAAAAAAAATATCCCATTGTCTTGTCTCTACATAATTTGAATGTGTGGATACCATTAAAACCATACATGAAGAGGAAACTAGTCAAGGAAGATTGGTAACTTTGTACTTGTAAAATACATATTTAACCCTGCTATTCTTGGTGGTAGCTAGGATTGACTGAGTTACCTGGAAATTATTCACTGCTGATTTGTTAACTGTTATTTTCCATTATATAAAACTACAATCTCAGATGTGCCTAATTTTCCTTAAATATTATCTTGATTGTAATTATCCTCATATGTTTATGTGAGCTACTTATAACATTCTTAATGTGGGCTGACTCATTCTTGCAAAACGTTCTTCAGAAGGAAAAAGTTAAGCATCAGAGCAAAAGGAGCAGCATCCCTTAGGAGCATTAGGCCTACAAGAGCTAAACAAGATGCAAGGATTTGCCCAGGTAGGATTTTAGTTTAGGATTAAAATCCAGAGTGTTTCATTATTCCATCAGACATGCTTGGAATTATCACTGACCTGATGGAGGACACAACCTAAGGAATTCCCTAGATAAAGGGGGCAAAGAAGAGAAATTCCAGGGTTGTAATTTCAGTATCGTCACTGAGTTATTATGCAACAATACTGGACTCAATTTAAATGCACTGTGAGTTTAGAAAATCTTCTTTCTGTGTACTCGTTGTTCCTTACTGAGGTACAGTCATGGGAAATAAAACAGATCTTTGGTGAAGGAAAGGGCTTTGCTATTGCTCTCTTCTAAAAAAATAGTAGGGCTGAAAAGTATCTGGTCCATAAAATGGAATAACCTTCTAATCTCTTTACTCCAACTGCCTGTCCTGCTAACAATTGCCTGTTTTGTTTTTCAGAATGACGACAACTTCTTAAACATTATTTATGAAGCATATCTCTTCAGTGTGAGGAAGGCAGCAATGAAAAAGTCCATGTGAAAGACGATCTTTTAATCCAATTTCCATGGCTTCCTGAACTCCAGGAAGAAGATTTGGAAGTTTTCAAGTATGATTATGTTTGAAGAAACGAATGGTCTTAGGCATTTTGCGTACACTTCGATTTTCCTTGTTGGCAAGTACGTGCTGTACTGAGAAGAAGGTGAGCAGAAATGGATTGTGCCTTTAGCGAGGGGAGCGTCACGATGCTGAAGAATTACTCACAAAATATCTTAAATTATTTTTCTTACCCTGGTCCATACTTAGAGTCGGTTTCCCGGCGTAAGGACTCAGTTCTCAGGATCCGGTTTCCTTTTTCACTTGCAGTGTGGTTGCTCATTGCCGAGGTATTTGTCCGCTGGTGCTCCCCGAGCCGTCCTGCGCAGCTGTCCCGGAACGCGCCCGTCCCTGACCACATGGTGGCAATGTTGGACTATTTTTAGGAACACGGAAATCCGCGTGAGCCCTTGCAACGGGAAGTTTCGGGAAGACTGATCATCGTACTTAGTTGTCTGCAAAGCAATTTAGAAGAAGTGTCATGACTTCCCCCAAAATTTTTGTAGTAAAATCTTTTTCTATTTTGACAAGAATATTTTTAGCTAGCTGTAGAAATACTGGATTCATGTTTCTGTTATTCCAGCTCCAATCTGCATAATCATAAGCAATGTGAAAATTTTTTAAGGGGAAGGCTACCTGGTGTATTAATTTTTTTTTTTAAGTGTGTTCCTGGAGCACAGTGATTTCATTGATCCATTTCTAAAGGAAATAAAATGGATAATCCCTACTATGTGCTGATTTCATTTTATTGTGCCATGGGCTATATATTTAGTTTGTATGACTCTAAAGTGTTTTTATGCTTGGCAGAAGATACGTGAGGTTTTAAATCAATTAGAATAAATGATTGAAGGAATTTTTCTGTATATTTTATCAGCATCTGCTGCTGAAGTGCCAGTTTACTACAGTTTAGGAATACACAGTTGTTGCTGAGGAGGCATTTCTTCTGTGGGTGCAGAGAGCCCAAACTGTAATCCATAAATGATTATTCAGTCTTCTTTCCTGTGGGCACTGATGTAGGCACAACTCAGTAGCCTCATCTGTGAAAGTTCTTCAGTGGAAATTTGGCTGCAGGTTTCCATTGGTAGAGTTGTAATGAGTCAAACAGTTGCTCCTACCCCATGCAAGGGCAGGGGCAATTTGTTCACATTTCTTGGGAAAGGCTACAAATCAATAGGAAAAAATCCAGACTCAAGAGCTAGTTTCTTTATTCACATAAGCAAATAACCCCAGGAAACTGCTGGAGTTTCCCTCCACTAGACAGCAAGTCATACCCTCGTTTTATTTGGTTACTGCATGATTCTTGCAGATTCAGTGAAATGAATGTGTTGAGCAGACATCAGGAGAAGCAGACTTTAAAGACAGCAAATTCTAATCCTGTAGCCTTCATAATTTATGGGATTCTACTGAGTTAATTGCTATTATTTCTGAATGAACTGGTGTGGAAGAAATTGCAATCTACACAAAAGAGTTTGAAACTAAATGCATGCATAATTGGTGTCTGTGATGTTGGATTATCTGAGAGTGCAATTTAAAGATGATGGGGACACATAGTTAAGACCTCATTTGACATGCAGAACTTCTGTAATTGGTGGGTAAAAATAATCCTTAAGCATCTCAAGCTGCCCTGGTAATAGATTTTCTAGTTACAGGGGAAATATTTCATTTACAAAAAGGCAAGTAGAAGTTTTAAAAACATTCTTATTTATTGCTTGCCAGAGCAATTTACAAAAATTAAAGGCATGTTTTTTACAACATCTGTTAACTCCTGATGCTTATGAAAACTGTACTATTGGCATTATGCTTGACAAGCTGAGGCTTCTCTGAAAGCAGACAAGGATTGAGCTAATTCAGGGTTTCTTTTCACTGCCCTCTCCTCTGGTTACATCTACGCCAAGTAATGCTGGCAGAATTGGATTTCTCACACTGTATTGCACTGTAAGGGATTTTATGGATTATTCAGAAGGCATAAACTTGCCCTATGTGGAGTGAAGAAAAGTTGTTGCTTAAGAAGGGAGGTACTGTTTTAGCCTCTATCCTGTTTACCAACAACAGCAGTGGTAAGAAGATAGAACCAGCTCAGGAAGAAACCCTGAGTTTTATGACAATGAGCAGGAAGGTAGTGAGAGAAATCTGCTGAGAAATGAAGCCAAACTTCTTGTCTAGGTTTCCATCTTAGAGGGCAGGATCTGCTTTACCAGGTGCATTTGGGAACTGGAGACTGAGCTTGGAGTCATACTGGAGTGTCAAACTGAGCTGTGTCCCTTTCTACTGCAAACTGTAGCACTTGTCTCAGGAAAAGGCTTCATCCAGAAATATAGTTGGAGGCTTCCAGCATCGTGGAAAGCTGCAGGATTCCCATGTGATACTGAAAACTTAATCTCTGCCTTTTGGCATTGTGGGTTTTTAGCAGCTCTGTGTCAGCTGGGAGTGTCTCCATGCAGCCAGGTCTGTGCCTGACACCAAAGAGGCTGTTCTGGGGTTGGTAGTTCACCTCTGAATATGGTGGTTGTGAACATTTGGGTTCTTTTATTTGATTGGATTTTTTTTAAGGACACTGTTAGAGCTATGAGCTCTTAGGCTAACGAGGCCTTTTGAGAAGAAAAGACTGCAGCAGTTAGAATTGCCTTTCTTTGGGCCTGTTTTGGGTTTTTTTAGTCTGAAGATGGAAAAAAGAGAGCAAGCAGAAAATCAGAAAGTATGTAAGGCTCACATTAACTCTGCTTTAGACGATTGCACAGTATGCGTGTGTAATATTTTTTTATTGTCTGTGTATTTCTTAAGATACTGCTCACTTTGAATTGTGTGGTGGGTTTTCTTTTTCTTCCAGTACAATTAAAATCTTGCACATTTGGGACTAGCAAGCATTCCAAAAGCAGTTGCAGCAGTGCTTTATTCATTACTCCCATTCTCAGCCTTGAGTTGATATTAGTTTTCAGTGTAGTTCCACTTAATCACTGCCCACTTCCTTAGAAAATTCCACACCTATTAAACTAGAGTGAGAAGACAAGGAGTAGAAAGTCACTGAAATACTGAAGCATCATTTCTGTCAGTGTTTATCATGGAAATCTGTGATATTCAGTGATTATTCAGAATATCCAAATATTTCCTCACAGAAAACTCCACTCCTTAATTTGATTTTTATTCATTAGCTCTCTGTTGCTCCTCTATTACTGCTTGTTGTAGCTGCAATGGGGATAATTAAAATGGCACAGCAAAATAAATTTTTCCAGGAGCAGGATGCAGCTGAGCAGACAGGATGCTTCGCCTCCTCTGACAGCCTATTTAGAACGTGTTGAGCTTTGAACTTCAGTTGTAAAAGCAGTGGGTATTGGAGATACCAGTGTCCCTTTAGGACATTAAAATCATAGTTCCATATTTTAGCAAACTTGGAAGTCTTTGCTTCCAAGGAAAAGGCAAAATTAAAAGACATTTTTCCGTAAGCATTTGAGGCTGTAACGTAAAAAATGTTATGAGAAGGCGGCTTTACCCAGAGGGGTCCCTGAAACCACAGAAAGGCAAAATTCCACTCCTGGAGATGAATAATGCACTAAGAAACCAATCCTCAGTCAACCTACAGTAAACTTCACTGCTAATTCTAAGGACTTTTAAGAGACTCTTACAAGTCCTTGCCTTTTCCAAACCCCTGTGAATATCTCTCACAAGCTTGTTCTGGCCTGTAGCTGTAGATCCGGGCACAGCTCAGTTGGGAACACTGGGGCAGGGAGCTTGGCATATACGGGCTGCCAGTGGCAAATGGGGTTCTGCAAGACCCTGAGGAAACAAAGGTGGTGGCTTTATAAATACTCTGAGCTGGCTCTGCTGCTGAAGAGGAAGCCACTTCTGGCTGCTCATCCCTGCTCCCACACCAGTCTTTTCTGCCTTTTCCCTTCATTTTTCTCCTTTTTTTTAATTTTAAGATGGCTGCATGGGAAAATGTCTTGCAGCAGAATTAGTGCAGCATGCCAAGGTTGGGTTTGATGTGGTGGGGCTCAGAGGTGGCAGCCCAGGCACTGTTTCAGGGCATGGATGGGGTGTGCAGCCGTGGGCTGGGGTGGGTGGGACGAGGGGAGAGCAGAGAGAGGCAGGAGAGCGGAGCTGCAGCTCTGCACTAAATTGATCTGAGGCATGGGGGAGACTGGGATCCAAAGGCCTCCCCCTCTCTGCTGACATTAAGACTTGGAAAACACCACAAATTCCAAGAGTGACTTTGTTCTTTCCCCTGCCTTGGCTGACTCTGGGAATCCGTGCAGGTGCCCTCCCAAGGGGTAACTGCTGATCCCCAGCCTAATCTGAGCACAGACCCAGCGGAAAGACGGGATCTCTGTGAGGGCAAGCCTCGGTGCAAACCTAATTTAGTGTGGGGGATTAGAGTGTCTGGGCTAAAGTTAGCCTGTGCAGACACCTTCCCCACCAGCACCACCCTGTGCTGAACCAGCACTGGCACCAGTGCCAGCCCCTACCTCTCCTCAGACTACAGCAGAGGGTGGGTGAATCTTCCCTTCATATTTCTGGGGTTTTAATTTAGTGGAGATTGGACCCTCGAACCAGAACAGAGTGTTCAGATATAAATCTGCCCAGCATGGAAGTGAATGCGAAACGCAGGAACCACATTGCTTTTTGTATAGCTGAAAAAACTACTGAAACAAGCAGGAAATAAGCACTGGAAAGGTAAAGGGAAGAGAAAAAAGAGATTTTTAGGTCATTGTAAAGAATAAATTTTGGAGGAAATGTGTTTCATGTAGAAATGGCTTTCCTTTATAGCTGTTGTGGAAAGAAATCAAGTTGCAAGTAATCTCCATGCTTCTTCCTTTCAATAGGTGAGCAACAACATAAAAAACCCAATAAATTAATTTAGAATAAACATCTGGTATACACAATAGGAAGTCACTGCACATTTTTTGAGAGCAGCAGCTTCAGTCATACATGTAATCAAAAAACCCACAACATTTTTTAAACCTTTTGGCGCACATATAAATTAAAATCCGTTTTTTCTCTGTTTGGACACAAATTCCACAGAAAGCCAGGTAAGCCCTGAGTTCAGCACAAGGTGTCTGCACAAACACCACCAGTCACTAAGGGCAGAAGGAAAAACGCTCCAGCGTGTGGTGATTAAACAAGAGCCAAGAAATAGGAGGGATGCCATCTTACAGTCAGCATGAGGGAGAGCCATGAGGGAACTCTGGAAAAT
>NW_008236487.1:1235830-1238122 GCF_000691975.1 Corvus brachyrhynchos | reverse complement strand
CTACTGTGCACATACAGGGGTGCCAATCCCACGGTTAGACCTTATGCAAATATTAACATTTTCCTTGCCCAAGTGCTGCTGCCACACATCTCTTGTGTCTGCAGGTACAGCCACTCATCCTGGATTTCTTCACCCAGACCTGAAATCTGCTTCTCAGACATCCTAGAAGGCAGAGAAAGATTATTAATATGTCACCTCAGAACCCTGCCCACCTGTGGGTTTTTCATCAGCACCTGCCTGTAAATACGAGGTTGAGAGGGAGAGAGGAGAGGAGGCTCTTGGCAGCCCTCCCAGAGCAGGGCTACTCAGGCTGGGAACAAAAGCTCTGTTTTCCTTCATTTTTACTGCTGCTTCGCAGTCTGGCTCACTAACAGCCTCCTGCCTTCTGCTTGGAGCAGCAGCCCCAGACCTACCACTTAGTGCCAGTGCCTGCATTTCCCATTCAGCTGCGCAGCGTCTCTGTGTGCCTGAGGCCCCCCTCTTGGGTTCTTATCAGGGAAGTCCTGCCTCTCCTGCCTTCTGCCATGGATGCAGCGAGCTGTGGCCAAGAGCTTGAATTAGGGGAGCTGGAGAGTTGCAGTATGGTAACACAGTTCAGGTATGCCCTGCTTAATGCTTGAAGTTTAGCAGCAGAGGCGCAGTATCTCTGCCGGAGGTGTTTGCAAGCAGGATCAGCTGCTTGTCTCTGCTGTCTCACTCTCCTTCCCTTCTCCTGTTTTTCCCCCTGAAGGCCAAAACCCGGTGCTTCCAAGCAAGCTGTGCCCTCCTCCTCACCCCTGCCCCAATTCCTATCATCACCACCTCCAGTTCCTCCAAAGCAGCTGCGGGAGATGTTGTAACCCTTGTGTGCCCCATGAGCAAGCACAGGCCATTCACCACAGGCTCCTCCCAGGTCCACCACGTCCCACCAAAAGTGTGCCACAACTCAGGAATGTCTCAGCAGTGTCAGCAGGACCACAGATGAAGATGATGAAACAAAAGCATTGTTGTCTTTGAGAAAAGTCCCTCCAGGGATCATATAACAGGAGCTTCAAGGGAAGGGTAGAGGGAATGAGTAGAAACATAAAGTTGAGGAATCTCCAGTTAACTCCTTTGTCTGAGAGATATGAAGAAATGATGACTGTGTACTCCAGAAAATCCAGTAAGGAGTTTGAAATTAGTGAATAATTCTAAATAGAAGTGAAAACTGGAAATTTTCAGCTCACTTTTAAGGGCAGAAGCAAAGGTGTGGAAATGAGAAGAGAGAGCAGGGAGATAGAAGAGCACAAGCGAAACATGATTGTGTTTAGGAAAACTTTCACTTCCTTGCATAAAAGCAGAAGTTTAGAGAGCATTAAATTTCAGGACACCAAGCTAATCCCTCACTGCAGGGGGCTGCTAAATCCAGCAGACAAGGCTCACCAGTGTCCAGAGCAGGGAGCAGTCGCATGGCCAGAGATGAAGACAACGAGCCCTCGTGCCTCTGCCAGGGCTGCGGTGCACACCTGGGAGAAACCAGGTTAGGAAGTGGGAAGATCTCAGAGATAAAATGTCAGCTTAGGAGGTGACAGAAGGGTAGAAGTGGGGCTCTTCTCGTCACACCATAACAACCTGCTTAATTACAGTGTGCTGAGAGGGCAGGCCTGGACGGACAGAAGGTGGGGAGGGGAACACCACTTTGTTCAGATACTGAACAGAGGGACACAGACACTCTGTGGGTATTTAACCTAAAGTGCTCTCCTCCTTTTTTTGGAAGTGATGATTTCTTAATCCCCTGAAACACCTTTGGATGAGAACTCTTACAGGATTTTAAAGGATTTCTATTTCTTACATATATTTTTTAAGTCTTCAACATTGCTCTCCAAGTGCGTTTACATAAACAGCTAGATAGAAGTCTCTAGAAGTGCTTTTTCTACACATTACCCTTCTGAAGGAGAGAGAAGAATATTATCCCACTTGAAATGTGAGAGCGGGTTCCATAATGGATTTATGGAGGTCACAGAAGAAGCCAAGAGGGAAAGGCAGAGACTGATGCTCAGTCACACCTCACTGGGGCTTCGCTCCTCTCCCAACGCTTCAATTTTGTTTGCAGCCAACTGAGAAATCCCTCAGTCCAGCCCAAACTGCTCTGTTTCCCAGATTCAGCGCTTCATAAGAGATCAGCAGCGAAAGTTGTGTAGGCAGCGAAAACTGGGAAAGCAAGGAGCAGATAGAGGCAACAGCAGCAGCCTAGCAACCAAAAATTAGTCCTGACAAATGCAGGACTTCTGATATTATATTCCCTTCCCTTTGCAGGTACTTTATAACCCACCA
>NW_008236487.1:1233160-1235775 GCF_000691975.1 Corvus brachyrhynchos | reverse complement strand
GCCCTGAGCCTGTTGTAGGCCAGGCAAATGAACAAAGCCAGCAGGAGTGGCCAGAACAGCGGGAGTATTTTCACATGCAGCTCCTGTATTGATCAAAAAACAAATTACAGTTGCTCCAAGAAATGCTCTCTCCAGCTGTGTGGTAAAGAGGACACTAAGGAGGCCAGTTGGTGCAAGTTTCCTGTTTTCCTTCCTGTCCCATCAGTGTCTGCTCTTCCCTTGCTCTTTGCTCAGTCTCTGACATGATTTGCAATGTGCTGCTGTCAAAGCTGCTGTTGTGCTTCTTCCTTGGAAGTGTTTTTCCCTTGCCTGATGACTGCAGCAGCTTAATGGGAGTCTTAAAGGGGTTTTGATTGTCTGTCCAGAGGTGAACAATTGCTACTGTCCAGAATTACAAAAAGTCCATTTGCACTGGGAGAGGAAAAGGCAAAACCTCCCATGTTAGCTACTTCCCCACAAACATGGCTTTGCCAGAATGGGGTGGGCTGTTGAGCTGCTGAGATCTGTTTCTGCCCTTGCCCTTTGCCACCCCAGTCTTCATGCACCAGGGAAGCTCATGGCCCAGCACAGCACTGCTCAGCAATGCTGAAAACAACCCACTGTGGACAGCAAAACATTCCTGGCTCCTGGACACAGGATCTTCTCCACAAAACCCCTGTCCAGAGACTGAGCTCCCTCTGTGCTCTCTGCATTTCTTTCTACACCTTCATGGCCCTGAGCTGCCACAGGCACAAGTGGCAATTTTCTGGAGCTAATAACAATTTTCTCCTTGGTTAACACATTCAGCAGCATACTGAATCCAGCTAATCCGTGTCTTCCCTGCCAAAAGCAGGACAAGGGCTCCATGGCTATTTTAACCTGTTGGATTTCCCAGCCCTCCTAAACAACCAGTTCTAAGGAGTTCTAGTCACAGCAACCTTCTCTGCTTCCATCTTATTCCATACTGGATGTGTTATTCCTTTTTAATCTTTTAGCCTGAGCATGACCAGCGTGGTGTAGAATTTGGAAGTGTGCTGGACTCCCTGCAGCATTTTGGGAGGGCTGTGAAAGCAATGAGTTCCTTTCTTTCCTGATCACCCTCAACAGATGCTTGTGTCAGTGAGATGAGCAAGAACACCAGCCTGCCCTTTGCTGCTGCAGACCATCCTTGGAGGGAAGGCTTTGGAAGTGAATGACCTTTCTGGTTGCTGTTTCTGCCTGGGTAGATGAGAAAAAACCGGCTGGTGGTGGGTGTAAAAATAGGTATTAGCAAAAAAAATACCAGCAGAGCTCTGGAAAAGCCTCTAGAAGGCAAGTAGAAAGTTATGGCACTCCAGGGATGGGACAAAGCTGACCAGCAACTGAGGACTGTGACAACAGCACAGCACAGCACAGTTTGAAGGTGGCCCAGGAAAGGACTTGTGGAATCCCAGGCACAGTTGGAAAGGGAAAAACATCTCCAGGTGGGATGAGGAGGGTGAGGAGAGCTGTGTCTCTGGCCCTGTGTACTTCCCCAACAACCACAGAGAGCCACTGCCAGACTCAGGAATCCACCTCCCACACGAGCCAGAGCCGGCAAGGGGGAGGTGTGGGGTGAGTAAGGGGAATTTGCTGGAGCAGGTGGAGTGTGCTGGGAGGGGTGGCTGTCCCTGTGCCTGGTGACAGAGTGTGGAGAACCTCAGTGCTGCACAACAACATCCACTGTAAAACCCAGCTGCTGTGCTTGGCCGTGGCTTCCCTGCAGCCCTGGGCTCCACACGGGAGGCTGACACTCAGGGGCTGCCATGAAGTAGCTCAGGGGCTGTCAGAGTGTGACACCGTCCATCAGAGCACAGCAACAGCCAGGTAATGCTTTTCCTGTCCAGGGGAGTCACAGGCCTGTGAGCAGAGTAGATCTAGGCTTAAACTGCCCTTGGAAAAGGGAATCACTCCAAACTGAGAACGCCAATTAACTCCAGCATCACTTGAATGAATTAAGCCAAGGTCAGAGCTGCAGCAAGCAACCAGCACTAACGAGATTTCAGCGCTGCTCTGCCTACTTTATGCACATCAGATTTCCTGTGAAGGAATCCCTCAGGGCACAACTGTTTGGCTTCTGTCTGAAACTTCAGGAGCCTCTGGCTCAGAAAGATGTAAACTTCAGCTCAACGCTGCACTAACAAGAGGGCAGGAGTTGGAGTGCAGCTTTGGCAAATGAAAGATGATTTTAGACAGACGTTACGAGTTGGAATAGAAATTTTCTTTCTTGCAACATAAAATTTAGAAATGTTTATTAAAATTTTACATTTACATTTTCTGTATATTAAATACTATTTATCTATACCTCTTGTAATCCTACATTCCACCTTTGGTCACAGACAGTGAGCACAGTTCTTGGTTTTATCTCCAGCGTGCTGCAGACCGCTCTGTCCCTGGCCCAGTGGTTTGCTGAGCTGTCCCTGTCTCCCTCCTGCCTGTCCCATGTGCTGCCCAGATGCTGACAACAGCAGGGGGAAGCAGAAGGAGCCAGGCTGCTAGAAACGGATCTTTTCAGACACATACTTTGCCCACTGCTACACGTTCCAGCAGTAAGAGAGAGATTCTTTTCCATCATAACATATGTGCCCAGAGCAGGCTAAATCCTTGGGAAGCACTCT
>NW_008236487.1:1224890-1233132 GCF_000691975.1 Corvus brachyrhynchos | reverse complement strand
GCTGACAGTGTCCTTAGCCAGCACCCATGTCGGGAGGAGATGGCTGTGAGCTGGAGAGACCTCACCCACCACAGAGGGTGGCTGGCTCCATCATCCCACACCGAGGGGGATTGAAAAACATCGACTAAAAATGCTGGCAAGGAACGCGCTGGTTCGCTTCCTCAGCTCGTTTGTGCTCCTTGAAGGGAATCCAAGCAGGCATTTAATGATCCTTCTGCGCACAACGTGATTTGTGTCTTCATCCTTCCAGGGCAGGCTCGCAGCACAAAAGCCCCTGGGGTGGAGGGGAACTCTGTGTGAAAGGCACTCGCCGGGCGAGATGCTGTCAGATGTCGAAGGGAGGAAGAATGAGTGTGTGCTATGGAAGCTGGCAGGTGACTGAGCTAATTACGAACTCGGAGGCAATTTAGGGTGACGGGAAGTGACTTGAATTGTAACCAGAGGTTAAAAGAGTTTAAAAGGAGCGGTGCCGGCGCTGCCACGCTTGGATGGGTGAACACCATTCCCTGCCAGCCCGCTGAGCAGCTGGAGGTCAGGGAAGCACCTTTCACACTCAGTACAGGGTAATTCCACAGCAAAACACGAAATGGTGTTAATTGGATGTGGAAAGCCTTTTGCAGAGCCTTTCCCCACCTCTTTCTCTTCTTCAAAACTGTCAGGGTATTTTTAATAACAATTGATGGTCGCCTGAAATCACAAAACATGTTTTCATTAATATTCATGAAAGAATGGACTGTTTTTATCTACACCTACATCAATGTGTGGTAAAATGTATCCAAAGCCCAGCTTTTATCTTTAATCACACTGAAACTGATCGCCTCTGATTTTTGTGGGGAAAAAAAAGCAGTCTTGTTTTCAAAGGAGAAAAGCATGAAATGTTATCATTTGTGACCTAGAATTTTGGCAAGGCTGCTGCCTTCTGTGAAATCGAAAGGAAGGAAAATAATAATAATACTAGTAAGAATTTTAAGATTTTTAATTGAGTTCTGAATATTCCAGAAATTCTGATACACGTTTCTACAACGGGTCTTGCCTGAACACCCAGTACCAGCAACAGAACAAAATTAGCAGGAAAGGCTCAAAGATTCTCAACCTTTGAAAGATTTTTTTTTTTAAAAAAAAGCTCTTTCTGCCCAGACACTGCCCTTTATTTGTGCTGTGGTAGCGTGCAGCAGCTTCCCCAAGGATGAGGCAGGAGCGCTGTACGTGCCGTGCGAGCCCACAGATGCAGAGCCCGTGGCCCACAGACACCGCGCTGGGGAGAGCCAGCTCAGCTGCTCTGATGCCATTTCTCCTGACAGGCAGATGCTCGACGCCTGGATCACTAGAGAGAGGCCTGCAGAGTGCTGCAGCCCAGCTGCACTGCCTCCTGATCCACCCCTACGGCCTGGGAACAGAGGAAACCTCCCGTGGGCTCGGTCCAAGCCTGCTAAACTGACGGTGTGATCCAAATACATTGGGACAGGGCAAGGAAGCAGAGGGCTTTGCTGCTTTGTCCCTGTGGATCACTTGCCAAGCCAGAAGAGGGTCCTTGGCACTGGAGGCTCTGCTGTCTCCCCCTGCAACAGCTCAGAGAATTACTGTATTTCCAAAATACCCTATGGCCATAACCTAAGAGATCCTTATCAGGATTTCAGAGAATAGGTGAACCAGTAACATCAGATTGTAAAGGCAAGTAACTCATCTCTGTGCTTTCCACACCTGCTGGCCCTGACAGTGGAACAGATGGAGGAGGGACCCTCCTTTTCTGTAGCCCTGCCAGGCTGGAACAACTTTAATTTGGCCCAAATACCTCTGTCCTGATAACCTTGCAAAATCCTGAATCCGGACTAACACATGGAACAGAGAGAAGGAGGGATCTGCAGCATGTTCCCTGAACAGGGTCATTGCATCATGCATTTAATACAAAGGATTTGGCAGCAGAGATGATGTTGCTAGATGTGCACTGAGTCAGGTGTCTCTGCAGCACAGATTACCACAACGACTGGCATCATTTATTCAGTCACTTGATGCACCACAATTCCTGGGGCTCCCCACAAAGCAAAGCCTCCCCCCATGAGAAAGCTGTTCTAGTGCAGCCAGTTCATCACAAAAGGCTTTAATCTCTTTTAAAATGGGATTTCTTTTTCTCTTAATCAAGCTCCTTCAGGTGGACGTGAAATGTAAAAGATTAAGTTTAACCCTTTGATAGTGGAGAGGGAAGAATAAAGTTGACTTTCACTCTGGGTGCTTCTGTGGCAGCACACAGGAAAGCTGTATTCTGCTCACAGTTCTCCCCAAACAGAGCATCTGCTTTCTCTTACTTTCCTTTTCTTGTTCTTTTTTTTTTTTTTTAATTCATTCTTCTTTTTCTTGCCATGGCTTCAGAGGTGGTGGGAAGATGCTCCAGTGCTCTTTGTTTCCTGTGCATTCTGCTCTCCCTTGGTGTCTCCCTCTGTGCCCCGGATTTCCTGCTGCTCAGAACACTGTGTCTGATGAGGGTTTAAAATGCTGCTAGCAAAAACAAATTTTAAAAAAATGCTCATTTCATCTTGGAGTATTTAAACAAGTCTAAATTTAGAGCAGAGCTGTGGAAAAAAACTAAAAAGGAAAAAAGGCAAAGTAACCAGCCGAAGGCATTAATTAATGTGACACCTATGCAGCTGCTTCTATAAACTGCAGGGAGAGCATGTGGCTGGCAGATGATGGGGTCTGCAGGCAGAAATGTACCGAGCACCGGGTGTGATGTGGGCTCTGGGAGGACACGTGTGCTCCGAGTCATCCTGCCGATGGCTGATGGTGCTCTGCGGGCCAGGCATTCACCATTCTTCACAGCCTCTGAGGCCACCTGGAGGGAAGGCAGGGGTGTAATGCCTGCCTCCATGCCAGTCAGGGTACCCATAACCCCTGTGTCACACCAGGGGTGACTCTACTGCTCTGCAGACTCCAGTGAGGCGTCAGGCGAGCAGGTATCAGTGCCTTCCCAGGGTGAACAGACTTTGTGTGCCTCCTCTGGGGATCATATCAGTGGTCCTTGTGACCACTGGCACTCACCAGCCTGGTCTCCATGGGCAGGAAGACCTCTCCATGCACAGCTGCAGGCTGTGTGAAGCATTTCCCCTGCACCCAGATGGTGTTCAAACTTGCTCATTTAACCCAAAACACACCTGGAAGTGAGGGAGCTGTTTTTGCAGCAGGGCTGTGGTGGGGAGGGGGCACTCACAGAGGCTCTGCTCACCCAGCACCAGCCAGTGCTGAAGATCTTCCAGGTCTCACCATCCCAAACTTGCCAAGTCCCAGGCGCTGCCAGTCTTGTAGCCAGCAGTCCTAGACCAGACAGCATCTCCCTGTTTCACTGCAGCTTCCCAGAGCTCAGCTGGGATTGCACAGGCCCTGATGGGACCAAATGGGTTGGGAGGGCAGTGCTCAGCTGAGGGACACCTCCCCTGGTCCAGCATCCAGCACCACCACTCATGCAGGAGCAGCTCCTTCCCACTGCCATCAAATCCCCACCTCTGCAGTGCTAACTCTCCACAGCACTGCAGCTCCAGCAGAAGAGACCTGCATGACCAGTCAGTAAAACCATGACTAAAAGTACTTTTCCATCGCTGCCTCTGGCAAGGATCCCCTCCCCTGGCAGCTGCTGGGATAGGGAGATTGGATTCTGTAGTATTGGCCAAACACTGCCTGCCCGCCTTCCAAAGCACCCCGAGGAATGGTCACAGCTACTCACACGAGGCAGTCTCCTCATATCTCCTCAACAGGACACAAGCTCAAACACTGCTGAGAGAGCAGTGTCAAAAGCAGAGTATCTGACCAGATAGAAAGGTGATTTTGTGCCAGATGCTCATCTAAGGAGCCCTGTCAAGAGGTAAGGAGAGGCACAAGGCTGTGATCTCAGATGAAGATACCTGCTGGGAACAAGACTGCATCGTTTATTCCCATCATGACTTATTTTACAGTATTTGAAATCAAAGGAAATGACTCGTATTTTAAGTGGTTGTGTCCCAGATGTTTCAAGCTCAGGATCATGATGGAGCAAAGACTTGCCTTGAGGTGTGCCGTGGTGGTAGGCTCACAGCAAGATCCCAGAATCTCCAAGAATGAAAAGCAAGTCAGTGCTGATGTCTTGCAACCTCTTCTCTGGTCCTGATATCTGTGGTGCACAAAGGACCCTGCTGTGAGCCCTGGAGCAGCCCTGCCTCACTGCATGGGCCAGCTGGGAGAGCAGTACCACGGGTGCCACAGGGAGAAGTGTCTCTGGTCACCAGCTTCACTCAACAAACCTCCAGGCAACACAAACAGCATCACAATGAGTTTGATGCCTGAGGAAGCTGAGACACCGCCCCATCTACTCTTCACCTCCATGAAGCTGTACCCCCTTCTCTTGGCTGTGTTCAAGGTTGCTGCCATGTGCCCTGCTCCAACAGAGAGACACTGGGCTGCTACTGATGCCTTAGGTTTTAACTTTCATATTTTCCAAATCCTGCACTGCCTGGTGTGTAACTCCGGAGTTCCTTGGAGCCTGTTCACTTCTGCTCTCTGTGCTGGGCAGACACAACAAAGCCTCTCCGGGCCTGCTCTCCGAGGACACCCAGACTGTCCGAGGCCCAAAATGTGTAAACCAAAGCCTCTGAAAGGGGGGCAAGCTTGGGGAAATTACATCATTAACTGAAGCTTTAACTGGAGAATTAACCCTGCTATGCAAATGAACCAAACCTATAAAAGGGTGAAGAACTCATGACTTGGGGTCCACCTTGGGGTCCATCTCAGCAGCGGCCTCTGGCTCCCCAGGGTACCTCTGAAGGCCCTTCAAATAAATACCTGCCTTTATTCCTTCATTCCTGTCCAGTCTCTGTTCTCAGGTGGCCTCTCAAGGCATCACTACAAAACCTTGCTGAGCAGCACTGCATGGAGGGAGGTGGCCTCAAGAGGTTGTGCCTCACCTGGCACCTTCTAATCAGCTCTCGGAGGTTTTTGAAAGATGTGTACATGCGGGGTTTAGGGACATGCTTTAGTGCTTGACCTGGCAGTGTAGGTTAATGGTTGGACTATGTGACCCTAAAGGTCTTTTCCCACCTCAGTGCTTCCATGGCTCTGTTCTGTGATCCCATGGTGCTGGGTGTACAGTTCCTGTCGCTTCATCTTGCCCCACTCTCCTTGTATGTACCCACGGTGACACTGCACTTCTTAACCAGTGTTCCGATGGTATTTGTTCTTTTGCTGGTTGTAACGTTTGCCAGGATCTTCTCATAACGTGATAATCCCAACTGAACTCTGGTTTTAGTCAAACCAGAAATAAACAGAGCAGCTGAATCTCCCCCCTGCCTGTGTCTACAGCACAAAACCACACTGGTGTTTTTTTAATCGCCTCATGGTTTTGCAAATGTAGCTCTAAATTGCTGCACTTGCTCACCTCATATCTCTTGCAGCCTTAAATTGTCACTCCTTGTTATGTGTTTGCTTTCATTCTTTCTCACAGGTTGCATTTTCCTTTTCCCCAGTCAGACCCTGCTGTTATCTCCTTCCCTTGCTCCAACTGCGCTCACACACTGTGGAGGCTGAGCTCTGCAGGAGTGACTGGATGCACACTAATCCCATTAAGGGCCCTCAGGCACCTGGGGGTTTCAGTTTTCAGTGCTATTTTCATTTAATCTTCCCATCTTGCTTCCTTGCAATTTTAGATCATTAAGGGGTTAAGTGAGATATATCCAGCAAATGAGATAAATCCAAATAAAGGGATTTGGATCTCCCAGTTCAGCGGGTTGCTGCCTCACCGCCTTCTCTATCAGAGTTTCAGGGGTTACCAAATACACCCAGACAAGGGCTCTTGCCAGAACCCATCTGGGTGAAACTGGGTCCCAGCTGCAAACAGCACACAGGATTAGTGAAGAGATCCTGCAAAAATCACTCACAACAACAATTGTGAGTGATGGAGGGGAAATGCCATCTAAAATGTTGATGCTCCTGCCTTCAGATCTCATTTCAGATTTTTTTTCAGAATGTGAATTTTTATCCTCTCTTTCTGAAGGGTGCGGACAGGGAAGCCTGTCACCCTGGATGCCTCCCCTCAGCTTTAATCCTGGTAAGCACAGGCAAATGAAGCCTTCATTGTCAGTCTTCCTAGCTCCTCTAAGAGCGATTTTCTCCTCTTTTCCAGCTGCAGGGGCAGGAGGGGGCAGCACATTTTGGCCATTTGAGAGAGGTGAATCACACAGGCCCAGATCTGCTCTGCCTGTTGCCTTCCAAAGCTGGCTCAGGCAGCTGCTGTGTGGCCATGTGATGTGCTGAAGGCACTGTCTCTTGAGTGTTTGTTGTGTAGAAATTGATTTTTTTGTAGATTTTAAGGTCAGAAAGAGCCATTTCGACTTTCCCGTGTAACACTTTACACAGACTTAAAAACATAAAGAGAAATTTATGCCCTCCAGGCCCACAGCTTCTGCTTGAAGAAGACTGTAACTTTCAATAAGACATTCAGTCTGGAGTAAATATTGTAATAAATGACAAAACCATCCTATCCTGAGGTGAGTTATTCCTGGAATTACTTAATTCCTTACCACAGGCTTTCAGCCTCTTCATCATACAATTTAACCTCTATTCAATGTTTCCTGGTTTTATTCCCTTTTCAGTATTTCCTCTGTCACTTCTACTATCCCATTTAAAGTGCATCCATGCTGCTTTTGGCTGGGACACAGTTAATTTTCTTTACAGTAGCTTGTATGGGGCTGTGTTTTGGATTTGTGCTGAAAACTGATGGTACTACAGGGATGTTTTGGTTATTGCTGAGCAGTGTTTACACAGAGCCAAGGCTTTTTCTGCCTCTCAGCCCACCTGACCAGCGAGGGGGCTGGGGAGGTGCACGAGGAGCTGTGAGGGGACGCAGCCAGCATCACTGACTCCAGCTGACCCAAGGGATATTCCACACCCTATGGTACCTTGCCCAGCATGTCGAACTGGGGGGAGGAAGGAGAAAGGGGAAGGCATTCAGAGTGATGGTGTTTGTCTTCCCGAGCCAGTGATGGAGCCCTGCTGTCCTGGTTCTGGCTGAACACCTGCCTGCCCAGGGGAAGTGGTGGATGAATTCCCATTTTTCCGGCTTGGCTTGCGTGTGCGGCTCTTGCTTTCCTTATTAAACTGTCTTTAGCTCAACCCATGAGTTTTCTCTCCTATTCTTCTGATTCTCTCCCCCATCCCTCCACGGGGGAGTGACCAAGTAACTGTGTGGGGCCCAGCTGCCAGCGGGAGTCAAACCATGACAGGTACCAGAGCTGCACTCAGAGCACATCTATAGCAGGTGCCTTAATTTTATTTCAGTGCTGTGACAGCCAGTGTCCCCCTCCACGTCCTTAAGAGCAACCTGACAATCTCATGTGGCCTTGCCTTTTATATCAAACAAGCCATTTGTAAACGTGCAAAAGACGATTGGAAGATACTCTAATAAATGGGTTCATTCACAGCCATAGAGTCAAGCTGTTCAACAGGTCGCTGTAGTAATTTATGCTCTTTCTGCTGCCATATCTGCAGTTATTTATAATTCATACTTCTCATGATGATAATGAGCTTCCATAGTGTGTCCCCCATCGGAGCATGCAGTTTGCTGCTCCCTGCTATTCATCAAGCTCAGCAATTGGGCTCCTTTGATTCATTGGTCTCCAGACACAGACGAGGGGATGGCAATCTCAATTGAATGTTGGCCAAACGGAAAGGTCTGGCTATTAATAAATAATCATTCACATTAGGAGGCGATCCGTTGAAACTGGCAGAGTCCTTTCTTTCACGCCGCTTTTGCTTTCCACTGCTCCTTTTCCCTCCTCTCCCCTCGCCAGTGTGAGACCCACAGACATGGCTTGGAAGGAGATTGCCTTGGCAATTGCCTCGGAGCTGCCCTGGCTGCTGCCAAGGCTCTGCCCAGACTCATCATTCCTCAGCACCGAGCAGGGGTGAACCAGCACGAACCCGCTGCTGGTACCTTCAGGGCTCCACCACTGCCCCCACGCTCCTGGTGCCAGCCCCAGATCCCCTTCGGGCAGGAGATAATGCTGGGACTACCTGCCGCAGGGACCCGCCAGCACCCTGCGGGTCGGGGAGGCCCTGCTAGGCAGAGATCAAAGGTCAGGGAGGGGTTTGGGGGATGTGGATGCGACCCCTTTAAAGCAGGCACGGCCTGACCTCCGGCTGGAGAAGCCAAGACCCGTCTTCAGAAATCAGAGTAATCCCGGGTGATTTTATCCCACTCCACTTCCCTAAATCTGTGGCTGCTGCT
>NW_008236487.1:1221810-1224436 GCF_000691975.1 Corvus brachyrhynchos | reverse complement strand
TGCCTCCCGCCCTCTGCCAGGGCCCAGACGAAGATCCCGCTGGAGACGTAAGTGTTTCTCTCCGTGGCTGGCGTGGAGCGAGCAGTGCCGAGGGCATGGGCAGGCGGGTGGGAATGCCGCCCTGGCAGTGGCAGCATCGGCGGGGACAGGCTCCTCCAGAGGGGCACATCGCTGCAGCGGAGTGGCATTTCTGTACCTTGGCTCCTGGCAGAGGACACAGACATGGGAGCCACAGAGCCGGTGCCCAGATCTAGGCTAGAATGCAATACCTCTTCTTCCGCATTCAAGAGTAGCAATGATTCTCATATGCTTTAGTTAAGTACTTTGACATCTATTAATGCTCTGCTTAATGCACTGGGCAACAGAAGGCAAAACCAGTTTAAAGACACACTCGTAAAACCCCGCTGCTGCTGCTGCTGCTGCTGCTGTGCCGCTGCTGCAACTTGCGGAGATCCCACCATGGAGAAGGACACGAGTGGCCCCAGTTTGGCAGCTCCCAGCTGAGCAGAGTGGTTTCAGTGACACTGCTGGGTTTCAGTGTGCTGGGAACACCCAGGGGATGCCCAGCACTGGCCAGGTTCTGCCCATGGGGGATGCACACGGGGCGTTTGAGCGAGGACGCATCTCTTTGCCATGCACAAGACCCAGCCAGATTGTGCAGGGCGAGGTTTGCAGCCCCGAAGCTCTGGTCCCTTGCGTTGGTCTGGATCTCTACTGGCTGAAAAGAGCCTGGGTAATACACACAGACGTGGTTATTCACGTGTGTGGCCGTCAGAGGATGTTAATGGGAGGAAGCTAAATAGAGGAAGAGGCCACAGCACTTCTCACTTGTTCTTGCTCCACCTCTCTACAAAGGCGTAATGGTCCTTCCCAGAGCTCTGGAGCAAAGGAATGAGGCGCTGAGCTGCAATACAGAGCACACCCAGCCGTGGTTTGTGCATGCACTGCACATGCTGGGAGTCTTGATGCAGCTTTTGGGATGTGGGTTTGCAGTGCACCCACGCCCACGTGTGTTGGTGTGACGAGCGGCTCCTCCAGCACGGTCACTGCTGGAAAGCTCCCCGCCAGCAACACAGCCCTGGCAGCCCCCCAGGAGCACAACAGCTCTCAGCAACCCCCGTTTATAAAACTTCACCTTGGTAAGCTGATTTAGACAAGTTAAATCCTTTAAGGATTAAAAACATCGGCACCACGATTGGTAAAAGTTGTTGTGGGGCAGCTTCTGGGGTGCTGTATCCCAGGGTTGTGGGTGCAGGACTTGGTCTGGAGAGGAGACAACACTGCCAGCAGGTTTCAGAAGGAGATACATCTGAAAAATCAAGTCAGCTTAAGCCCTTTCCTGCGTTTGGGGAAATGTTTTTTATTCAAAAATTGCCAATCACACCCTTATAGATGTGCCACCAGTACAGCGCATCTGACCAGGAGTTGCACTGACCTTATCCAGGGGGCTCTCAGGAAACTGCTACCGATTTTACTCTTGCACTGCCAAGCCCTTCCCCAGCAAAGTGCTTCTGATTGGGGTTTCACAGAAAGGGCACAGAGGTTACACAAGATAAAATCCACCTTCTGCTAATTTCAAACCATGCAAATCAACTTTCCATGTCCAGGATAAATACTGCATATTTAAGGAATACCTTTCAGCATTGAAGCCTGTGGCATTTAGAAGCCAGCCTGTCCTTCCTGCTGTTCTTGCCACTGAATACAAGAGCAGGGATTAGAGGCAGGCAATCTCTGACCAAATCCTTTTCTGATGTGTTTCATTATAATGTGATAGCCCTTTACTACTGGAAAAAAAAATATTTACGTCACTTTGTACAATTTGGAACTTATTCCTGTACAAGAACAAAGAATAAACAATAGAAAAAGAGCTTTTCTCCTCTGGTACTAAAACCAGACCAATGGCTGAATTAATCCCTGTTGTTTCAAATCCACTCGTGAATTTAACCAAAACACAAAAGTCGCCCTTTTGAAGTGAAATTTCAGTAGAGAAGCACATTGGCCAGAGGCCCAAAGGGAGTAAATGAGCAGAAAATGGATCTGCTTCCTGGGTTACACGGGGACATTTTGGGGACACAAAACCAGAGTCCTTCAAGCAGCAGCTGGGTTCGATCGGGGTGAAGCGACACACGGCTCGCTCGGCCTGTGCCGTGTCTGGCTTTGCTGCATCGCACTTGGATCACCGCCAGCTTATCCCAAAGCTCGCTCAGCTTTAGCTCCAGCAGTGCAAAAATCTGCTCAGTCAGTTCCTAGTGATGCTTCTGGGGTGCAAGTTCAGCACACAAACCACCTCTTCTTTCCGAACCACCTCTTCTTTCCGAACCACCTCTTCTTTCCCACTGGACACAGCTCTGGCCGTGTGCCGGCCATGGCATGGGCAGGAGTGCTGGCAGCTGTGAGGATGGTGAGGAGTTGGGGCTGGCTTCTTCTTGGGGTAATGGAACCACTGGGGAATGCTGGTGGGAGAGGCAAAGTTCAATCTGGTATGGCCTCTATAGGCTGTTCCTATTGCCTTTATACATCTGCCCGTGAGTTGGACAGAGCCAGAGACCTTAGAAGAAATTCCTCTCAACCTGATGAGTCTTAGACTGACCTTTTCTCTCACTTATTAAAAAATTAAGGAAACCTA
>NW_008236487.1:1193924-1221727 GCF_000691975.1 Corvus brachyrhynchos | reverse complement strand
TACTCTAAGATTGTTAATTTCCCTGGCAAATAATTGTCTTTTAAAGATGTAAATGCCGGTGTATTTCTGCCTCTTAACTTTCCTACTTTTCAGCTTCTGTGAAATGCCCCCAGATATTTTTAATGACACAATCTTTAGCCCTGTGACACGGGGATTTGGCACCTTTGTGCCCTCTCGTTCCTCTGTGCCCCCTAACTTTCCAACCAGTCCTCCAAAGCTGCCGCTCTCTGGCCCTCTCTTTGGTCCCCCTGTCTTTGTGCCTCATTCCTCCTCTGCTTTGAGACCAGAAGAAATACCAGTCCCTGAGCCAGAGCAGACATCCCAAAATGACACAAACCCCTTTTTAATTCAAGTTCTGCTGTGGCTGGAAGTTTCAAGAACTTTCAAGAAGATGCTCAACTGCACCCACTAATCAGAAATGACACCACAGACTCTTCCACCCTGCTGGGCTGAAAAATGATGAGGGCTGGAAGGAGTAGGGGCACACACGTGGCCACACACATGACACAAAACAGAGGTGGGGGGAGGGAAATGGGGTAAAAATAAACATCCCTGCTAAAATTACTGTCCCTTCATGTTTAGGTTCTCTCATCCTACAGTAAAAGGCAAGGAGACTGGAGAATATTAGTTAATAATACCAGCACAAAACAGCTCATACATGAAACTTAAAAAGCCAGCAGCAGCAGATGGGCATCAGGTTAAACGTTGATGCAGAGATCCTCATATCTAAGGGGATGCATTAGTCACTACTACAACAAACAGGAAAGCATCCCATGGGATCCCTGTCTCTCGTTCCTTCTTTTATTCTAGGCTTGCTAGACTAACTCTGATATAGCCCAATAAATCCTGGTCTCCTAGAAAATACCTGTATGCCTTTTTCTCTAAGGACGAAATGATGAGATAAAAGCTCTGGCTCTCAAAACAAGATGCAGAGCACAGTGCAAAAAAAAAAAAAAAAAAAAAAATTGACTTCAGCTGGTGCTAGTTCACACTCAGTGGTTAAATATGAATGCCTCATTGCCAATTAAGGATTGATTTAAAAAGGCACCCACTGTCTCATGCTTTTTTTGTAGCAGCGGGGAGAGGTGTAGTGCAGAGCTGCAGCTTTGTGTGTGCTCCTGTAGCTGCCTGTGTGTTCCTGTGTGCGAGAGGGGAGGCTGAGCAGGCTTTCCTGGGTTGAAGGGAGCTGTTGTCATTATTCCACCATTGCTGTGCTGGCTTTGCTCCCGAGCTCATCTCTGTGTTGGTGTATTATTTGTGGGGCAGTGCACTGGGAAATCAGGCCCTGGGGTTAAAGCCTGCTTGGGACTTGAAGAAATCTGCTGGGAGCTGTAGGTGAGGCTCTACACACCAGGAATAAGTGGTGTACTCTGGTAAGTGGAGAAGGCCATTTATTGCATTAAATAAATCTCTCTTAGGTGAATCCATATAGGTGGAGCTGCCTAACATGGATCATGTAGCAGCTCTCTGAAGTGCTCTGTCCGTTTTGGGAGCCATCTCCTTCGGTTTGGAGAGCTCAGTGTTCAGGCTGCTCCTGGACATCTGCATGTTCTCCATGTGGGCTTGCTGCCATCCATTATTTCCAGGATGGCACGAGTGTGAGGGGTGCTTACCATGACAAGGCACAGTCTGCTGTGGCATCATCGAGCAGCAGCACCAGTGAGAGCAGAGGATTCATCTGGCTCATCAGTCTCTGGCCTGCTCTGCTGGAGGAGCTGAATTCAAGGGGAGAATCATGACGCCTTCCTTAAGTTCTGACACTTATGTCTCTTCAGCAGGTTTGGCACTAGGTGTCTAGCCCTTCACCCCAGGGCCTGTCAGGGAGGACAGATAGGTGTCTGCAGAAAGCAATTTATTTCACTTTGCCAGCAACAGAAGGAACTTGGATGCTCTGTAAGACCAAATTTGTACATCTGAAGTTAGGTGGGACATACTCAACTCGAAGCACAGTGACTGAGACCAGCAGAACTCAGTGTTTCTCCCTGCTGACCAGTGTCCTGGGCAGAATGTCCAAGAGCAGCACTGTTTCCTGCCTTGCTGCTTGTCTGGCTTGAGTCTGGGGACAGAACAGTACTACTGTTGGAAGAGTGGCTTAGAGAAATATAGGGGGATTTGTGCTTAGAAAGATGGAGCTTTGCCTGTCTGAAGAAGTAACCAGTTTTGCAGACTTTGCACTAATAACACTGATTTTTCTTTTCTTGCCCTTTCTTTAGGGTGAAGTCCTGGGCAGATGCCTTTGGTGGGGAGCTGTACTCCATTGTGACTAAGTATTCGGGCTCCCCTCTGTTGCAGAAGGTAGGCAAAATGTGTGAGGGTTCTCTTTGCTTCATCTCACCTCCCCCTGTGGCCTTCCAAGGTTCCCCCCAGGGTGGAGGAAAGAATGAGGCACTGGTGTCCAGCTGCCTTTTAAAATCACAGAGCTCTGTGTCCATAAGCACAGAGAGATGCCCTGTGGCAGCTCTGCATGAGCTGGAGAGGGAGATCCATTCAATGCCTTCCCTGCTTTCATCAGCCACTGCTGCACACCACCTTAATTGTACCACTTTTTGTTAAAAGTACTCTTTAACAGCACTCCTCATGTTTCCACTCTGATGATCACTTCGTGCTCCCCTGTACTGACCCTTCATTCCTCCTTTCCTAAGTCCCTCTGCTGCTCATCACTCAGCTGTTCATTGTCACCCCATCATCCCCTCCTGCAGCTCTCCAGCTGACACTAATTTCTTTTTGCTTTCTCATCTGTATTCAGCCAGTTGTTTATCAATTCTTTGAATTTTGCCCTTAAGACTCTGCTTCAGGCAGGTGCCCTGGAAGCCAGAGGCAGAGCTCTGCTTGGCTTGATCACCAAACAGGCACTACTGCAGTAAACTCTCTACCAGCATTCAAGGCTGTAGCTCCAGGGGCTTTAAACAAATGGTCCCTTTTGCAGCTGTAGAGAAACTTCCTTAAGTCAGTGGTGAATGGCTGCTCTCTTTCAGCCTTGGGGATCTCTGCCCTGCACCTCCCGAGTGCTGCTCTGGGGGACTGGTGGCTGCTGATTGCATCCAAAGGAGTGCAGACTCCACTCTGTGGCCATCCAGTTCTTTCTTCTTTGCTCTTTCTCTGATCCTTCAACACAAGCCATGAGTTGTCCCTTACACCTTCTGGGTCTGAGTTCTGTCCTCACATTAGCAATTACACCCACATCCTAGTGCAGCACAAAGGAGTTGGATATCATTTTCCTTGCCTTGCTGCTGAGCCCTGTTTCCCTGTCCCCAGAGTGCTGCTTTTTGCTTGGAGTAAGGGATCACATCCTGCAGCACTAACTTTTGCTAGGTTTGGCCAAGACAGGCTTTCAGCACCCATCACCAAGGGCTATGCTGATCATCAGCTCCTCTTGGGAGGAAAGATTCACCATGCAATAAAAGGCTGCCAGCACTGATAAAGGTACTTCATGCACTAACCATGAGGCAGCTGCAGCAGGATGTAGATGCAGGCTAAAGTTTGCCTTGTAGCAGTTTTGATGATGCTTCTGCATTGCCTGTTGTCCCCTGGGGTCCCCATGCCATAGCTGCCAGAGGCAAGGTGACATGTGAGCATCTCTGGTGAGAGCTGGAGCTCTGGGTGGGGGGACAATGCAGATTTGGGTTGTTTGATATTTAGGCATCCTTCTGATGCTGTGTAGGTGTGGGCTGACAGACAGCTTGTGCTGCTTCTGCTGAGAGATTCAGTGAGTTCATGTTCCTTGGGGCCCAGGAGTCAGTGACACTGACTGGGGAAGGGGAACTGGGGTTAGCCTGAAAGTACCAGTGCTGTGAAAGTTGTCAATGCAGGCCAGGAATGGCACGTGTGGTACTGCTGTGAGTGCCAAGACAGCTGTGCTGTGCTGCCCCTCTGGATGTGTTGCATCATGTGTTTTGTCTCTTAGGATCTTGATTCCTTTGGGATTGGGATTAAATGAGACCTGCAGGTGCTCATAGTGCCACTAAGAATTAGAGTTACAGCAGCTAGTTCTTGAACAAAAACTCACAACTCTTTATCAGCCATTGGTATGATTCATTGGAAGCAAAGAAAGCTCGGTTTCAGATGAAAAAGAAGCCTGAATGTAACCAAATCCAATCTAGTGTTCATGTCAAGAAGAATTAAAGCAGAGCTGTATTTTCCCGATGAGCCTTATGAAATAATACCACTTGCCTGCCCAGTCCTCACACACAGTTTTGTTCTTGAAGGGGAAGGTGTCTGCTTTGCTCTTGCGTGTGTTGATGCCTGGGCACAGTCTCTGGAGATCCCTGAGCTGGACACAATGTCACCTGTGACTCAGGAGGAAAATGTCACTTTGAGCAGGGGGTACAGATGAGCTTCATCCAGCCTTGCTCTGTAAACACTCCAGCAAAGAGCCATCTCCTAAATTTGTGTTGTGTCGTGCCCTGCCCTAACTTGAGCAGTTTAAGCAGCTCAAGTTTACCTTTCAACCTCACTTCTTGAGCCTTTTCATCTCCTCTTATTTCCCTGGGAAATAAGGAAAGCGGGGAAAACCAGCCAGCCCTCACTCCAGTCCTTCTCTCAGCTTCCTTTTCTTTAGGTAGGTTGGGCACCTTCTCCCAGTTCCTCATCTCGAAGCAGGGACCATCCCAGGGGGCTGCCACTGCGTCCCTGGCACCTCCAGCACTACAAGTGGATGCCAACAGATCTTTGACTATTAGGCAATGTTTTCATGCACCCTGGCAGACCCCAAACATCTTCATGTAGATCATCTCATTGGCACAGACTGTGGGTGCATTAGGCCCAGGCAGCCAAACACGCCAAAGTGTGGAACTCAAGCACGAGGGTTTGCCTGTGCCCCAGGCACATTTCTCTTTTTTAGGCTGTTACCTGTTTTTCACATCAAGTATTTCTCTGCATGCATGGGTGTGACGCAGCAGAAGGGTGGGGAGCACAGCACGGAGGTCCGGGTGATTCTTTTCTCAGTGCTTGTCTAAGTCCACGGGCATTTTGTCTTTGAGGAAATACAGAAGGTGCTGTTATCTCAGTTTGGATCTTATTTTGTGTCTCCCTTGTGCCTAATACTCTTGAACTACTTACATAAGCTTTCTTTTGTGGTTTTGAGTTTGCTTGCTTTTCTTTGGACTTTTTGTTTGTTTCCTCCAGAAGAGCCCTAATATGTTGCAAACCCAGGTGGTTGACTTTCCACCAGGCTTTATCATTCCCAGAGACCTGGTGAACTAACAGACATCCCTTGAATCCCCAAGGGCAGGCTTTTACCCTGCATCAGAGAGCTTTGCCCTGCAGTTATTAGAAAGCCCAAAAAATGTGGCAAAGACCAGACAAACTTGAGAAGTTCAGTCAAGACGTTTTCCTGGGTGAAGATGAAAGGAATGTCTTTCACACTCTTAATTTAGTTCCACTAGCAGTGAGTAATGCAGCACCATGTACTTCAATAGGCTGAATTTTATGGAGGTGGGGACAAGAATATATATTTGGTGACATATCTCTGTTCACAGATAAAACTCGGGATACTGAATTCTGGATATTCTACTTTTAAATCACCACCCCCGTCACTGCAGAAGGGGAATCTTAATGAATTGCTCCTGCTGTTTTAAGGGAATGCTAAGTGTTAGATGCATAAGAAAAGATTTTCTGTTAGAGCTGAGCTAACTTTTTGGCCTCTTTTCAACATCAGATCCTTTCAGCCAGTTCTCCCAAGCCTGATCCCTGCTCTGTACTTTACAATGATCTGATAGCGTGAACCCTAAGCACAGGTTGTACAGGATAATCTTGGCCAACTACAAGCACCTGAGCTGACTCTCAGCCATGGTGTCTGGTGTCAGTGTTGGAATCGCAACTCCATTGCCCACCATTGGGAAATCTTGGATGAATAGTCATCAATAGCCAGAGGTTTCAGTGGCAGGAATACAGGCATGTAGTGGTTTGCTGGTCCATGTGTAGGAAAAAAGCTCAAATAGGATTTCAGCTCAAACCTGGTGTATTCCTTAGGGAAATGAAACTTTGCAGAAAGTTGTTGGGGGTTTTTTATGATGTTTTGTGTTGGGGTTTGGTTTTGGGGTCTTTTCCCATCTCTGGCTAGAGCTCAGGGCTGAGATGTGTCAGACTGCTTGTGATTTCTCATGATTACTTTCACCCCAGTAACATCTGCTTGTGAGTATGTCAAAAGCACATTAAAAAAAAAAAATTAATGGGGGGGGGGGAAAGCCCTGCTGCTTTTAATTGCAGCTGTGACCCAAGGCAACCGGGGGCAGGTCACTCTGTGAGGTGCACGCTTGCCCCCCTTTGCTAGTGTTCCCAGGAGAGAGTCCCCTCCTGCCCCGAGCAGGGCCTGGTTAGAGCCCAGCCTGGCAGAGATCGCGTCTCTCCCGGCGGCCCCGTGGCATGGAGCTAAATGGGACAGACACCAGCTGGGCCGTGCTGCGGTCTCACCACCAGCCAGGGACCTCGGTGGGGGTTGTGGCTGCACGTTCCTCTTTTGGCAGCGTGGTTACCCCAGCCTTCCTGCTCAACCCCTCCTCTCCTCCTGCTGCTTCCCCGCCTGCGTGTCCCGGCTCCCCAGCCCCAGCGGAGGGGATGCGAGGCCTGGCGTTTTTAATCCAGTAAAGCCCTCGCTGTTAATGGTGCCAGGCAGAGCGAGCAGCCTCCCTGCCGTGCCTGCTGCAGGCTGGGTGCTGCTGCTATTTCTGTCTGACCTCCTCAGCGTTTCTTCCTCTGCCCGTGCTCAGCCACCCTCCCGGATGGTCAGGGAGCTTCTTGAACGAAAGGGGCTCCACTGGCTCACCCTAAGGGCATTCAAAGTCCTTTCCCCGCTGCTCCCCTCTAATTCAAAAGTGCCACCAGAGCCCCTGGCGTCTCCTTGCCCTTTTCACCACCTTGTTTTTTTCCCAGCACAAGAAGCCCAGCCCTGGCTGAGATTGCTGCTGTGATGCTAACACAACGTGAAGATGGAGGGGGGCTGTACACACTGCAGACAAAACTGATGATGAGGGACCAGGGAATTGCAGTTGGTTGCCTTTGTGTTTCCACACAGCTCAGGAGATAAGGCTCTGTCTTTTCTGAAATAAGTTAATCATCCTGTGTCCTTTTGTGGGTTTTATTACTCTTTCTTTCTGGCTATCTCTGTTAGCTGTGGGGTTTTTTTTTGGAAAGGAGAAATAAAGGCCACTGTATCCAGTCCAGGGCAGATTATGGTTACACAGTTTAGATATGCTCTTGGGTTTTTTTTAATTCCTAGGTTATATGAAACATGGTGAGAATAAACTGGTTATCTCTAAAGCTGTGAGATCTAGATCCTCCTTGTTACAGCATCTCTCCCTGTGGAGGCAGCACCAAGTAGCTATGCTCGTAGCTCCTAGTTTCTGGGAATTGCTTGGCCTAGCTTACGCTCCTGGGTGCCCAATAAAAGTAGCATCATAACTGTCTGTCTCAGCTTTCCTTGGCAGGCTCCCACATAAGCAGGCCCTTCTTGCTGGAGACCTGGCAAGTTCCCTCACAGAGGTGGTGGCACTGGGGCAGGACAGCAGGGACACTGCCAGGACATCTCCCCACCAGTGCCCCAGAGCACATGTGACACAGGAAGAGGTGCAAGGACAGCACATAGCTCCACTCCCTTGCTCCTCCCTCTGCCTTAAGCAAACTGGAGGGGCATGATGTGTACAATGCTATTACAGATGTCATCACAGTGCATGGTTTGGGTTTTTAAAACCTGGCCTCCTGCTTCTCTCTCTAATTGGTAGTCACTAATTGCTGCAGGTGCATTGCTGCTTTCAACAGCCACAAGCTCTCGAGTGGGCCAGTTGTTTTTACTTGGTCAAAGTGCTTTGAGTTACAGCCACTGATCTGCACACCCTGAATTACAGGCTGGAAAAGGGGGAAAGGCAAAGATGGAAGAAGGTGATAAAATCAAAGCAGTTGTTTCAACACACCCTCTCTCACCAAAGACAATACCCAACTAGCAATAATAGATTTGTCCCTCTCCTTAAGAGCCTCCTGCTCAGCAGGATTTTCTTCTTTCCCTTGGGTAGAAGTACAAAGATGTGGAGCCAACTCTGAAAATCAAGGAGGTGGATGGCTTGGAGCTGGTGAAGAAGTTCTCAGATCAGATGGAGAGCATGCTCCGCAGGAAGGTCGAAGCTGTTGAGGTATGACCACTGGGGCTTGGGGCTTTGGGAGGGAATTCATGTCCTGTCAGCCCTGGAGCAGCAGGCACAGGCCTCCTGCCTGCACCAGGAGTGTGTGGGTGTAGGGGTTGTGTGAGGACTTCCCTGCCCAAGCAAGAGCCTGCTGGTGCAGCTGGCTGCTCGCTCTGAGCTTTAAGCAGACACTGGTGGGAGGGTGTGGGCGTTCAGACAAGGGGATGCTGGCTTCTCCCTGTGCTCAAATTAGAAAACAAGATAAAAACAAAGTCTAGGAATAAATATGAGGGAATGAACACTCTTTGAGGAGACAAGCTGTTTAAAGGAGGGGGGGGAAGAAAAACCTCTCAGAAGCGAAAAACTGAGTTCATCCTTCTGTAATGTGCTCTGGCCGCTGAAGACTAGGCGCTTGTTTCAGCTGTGTGTGTGGCTCAAGGGGAATTTCTGCACCTCCTGAACACAAGCTGCAAGGAAGGTGCTTGGGTTTCCAGCTGTGTACACGGGGAAGTGTGGAGGAGGTGGCAAGAGGTCTGTAGCTGTTGCTGTGCGGGAGATCAGAGCAGGCAATCGTCCTGGCCCCTCTTACTTCCTGCATCTAAGGATTTATCATATTCCCGTGTGTTTACCTACTATGAAAAGCATATTTCTGTAGTCACAGAGCCTCGACTGTTTAAGGTTTCTAATGTGGAAAAGTCATCCAGAAACACATCATTTGAGTCTCCAAGTGAAATGTGGGCATATTTAGTCCCAGAGCTTTGGCCCATAGCATGAAATTCTTAGCCAGGCTTTTCCAGGGTTTGGATTGCCTTATCCTTTGTGAAGGAGCAAAATGTAGTTTTGCTGAGACTGTTGCTGATTGTGCAACCCTGAAAACACGTACGTGTTCTGTTGGATCCCTTCCCAGTCTGTACCAATTGAGAATTAGTGCCCTGAAGCATCATACTGGAGAAAACTGGCTGATTTTATTGCCTTCCATAAATGGTAAGAGCTTATAAATGGCCACAGCATGGCTGAGCCCTTTACGAAATCCAGTCATGGTCTTTGTCTCAGTAACAATACCAGACTGAGACTCCCACAAGGCCTTTTCCTTTGATGAGATACTGACATCAAGCTGGGGCTGAAATGCCTTTCCCATGGCTTTTTGGAAGGGTTTGTGGAAAATGAAATTAAATCTGTCTGTTGTTCCTGTAAATGGACCTGTTTCTGTTTGTATATGTCCTGTGATACCTAAAATTGCTCAGGGGTTTAGTAGGGACTCCGGAGTAAGTAGGTGTGAATACACTTGGCAATAAATAGCTGCAAATAGTATACCTTCCAAGCTGTAAAGACGTGGTTGTGGGGAAGGAGGCAGTCGCTGATGCAGCTGGAAGAACTTCTGGAGGGCTCTGCCCCAGCACCCGCTCACCTTCCTTTCTGTGTGCTTGCTTTAGAGGTTGGTGGAAGCAGCAGAAGATGCAGATCTGAACCACGAGTACAACTCCTCGCTGGAGGTGAGTTTGTCCTGGTCAGTGACAAAACGTGGCACACAGAGAACGGGCAGAGCCAGGAGCCCACCCCCGCAGGCTCCTGGGCAGGTCAGGAATCGCCTTCTCCTCAGGACACTCAGCTTGTCTAGAGACTACTGCGAGTAAGAGACATCCTTGGCAGATCCCAAACACAGAAACACCGAGAAGATTAGTTCCTTTGGCCCTGGGAGGGGAAGGATTTGGGAAGACATTGGGCTGCATGATATTATTGGCATTACTTTCACTGCGCAGCCAACACTGTCGTTAGGCGACGTTTTAGAGCAAATTAGCTGGCACTTTGTGGGTTACTTGACTGGAAAATGAGCTAAAAATTGAGTGTGAATGAACAATGAGGAGGATGCTGTTACAAATACCCACAGCAATCCGTTAATCCAAATGAACTGAGTTTCTCACCATCTTTCTTAACAGCTCCCATCATCTTTTCTGTACCAGACAGACACCCACTCGTCAGGACTTCCCTTAAGGTGAAAGTTTGGTGCTGCCCAAGCAATTTGGATAATTGGCTTTCTGTTAATAACTGTTTGTTGTGGCCAAGCTATGGGATTATTGCTGGTGAAGGGAGCTGGAGTGAAAAGGCTGTGGAAGGAAGCCCTCTGTCCACAGCACAAGCACAGACAGCTTAGCAGATGGACAGGCTACCCATGCAAGTACATGTCTCAGTGCTGGGAAAGGCTGGGAATGAAAACACTCCTTGAAATCAAGCTAGTTACTAATTTCATCTTGCCTTTTTTTTTTCCTTTTTGTAAAAGAATCCCATTAGTCATGCTAGTTGGGTCAGCTGCATTCACAGTGAGGGTCATGGGTGAGTTGAGGTACATGACTCTGTATTTGCACACTCCATTTGCACCCTCTGAGTGCTGTAAGTGCTTGAACATGAATCCTTACATAATCTCTGGCTCAGATAAAGTCAGCAAAACATCTTAAAAACGCAGGTTACCCAAGGACAAAGAATGCCCTGAATGTACTAAAGTGGCTGTAGGTGGTAAATCTCCAGTGACCTTCACAGGGGGCACACTGCGTTGTCTTTGAGCACCTTCTGCTTGATCCTTTGCTCTTGTTGAGTGCCTGCTCCTTGCAGTGACAGGATGAGGGGATAATCCTGGCTGGATGTACAGCAGGAGTTAACTCGGTAAGTGACAGCTGCAGGGACAGGGCAGGTGAGGTCGGCATTGCCGTGTCCTGTGCTAAACCTGGGAGCCAGACCCAGTGAGGCACTTCAGCTCTCCAGCTAATCCCTGAAATAGCTCTGAGGGGCCGCAGCAGTCTGCCACCCTGCCCCTCTGTGCCTAAGTGGCTCTTCTGCTCCTGGCATTGACAGTGCTTTTGGTCATACGGGCACACGACAACAAGAAACTGGCCAGAAACCATCGTTTGGGCAGCCTGACACTTCCAGTTGGTAACAGCTTGTTTGCTGCTCATTTTGATCCTCTTTGAAGCCCTGATTCTCCGTATGTCCCCTCTTTGTTTTAAAGAGTGCTTTTCCCAGCAGTGCTGGTAATAGTCTGTCCTGTTCCCTCTTTGTCTTTCTCTCTTCCATTGCCTTCATCAACAGTTTGATTACTACAACTCTCTCCTGATTAACAATAAGGATGAAAATGACAATTACGTGGAGCTTGGGGATGAATTCATTCTGGAGCCAAATGAGCATTTCAATAACCTGCTGGTGAACACAACCTACAGCGATATCCAGCTCCCCACCAATGTCTACAACAAAGGTAATGGCCTCTACTTTCTCACTGCTGGGAGGTCGGTGTGCAAATTATCAGCATTAATACTGGAAGCAAGGATGGGGATAGAAAAACAGCACCTGACAGAGGGGGGGAAAAAAAAAGGCAGGGTTGGAAAGGTGCTGACCAAGGGACAGTCAGTCTGTGCTGTACTGTCACTGTGGCAGGGCTTAGGTACTATCTGCTCTTGGAAAACCTCTTATGGTGGGCAGAGTATTCTCCTGCAGGCCCTCTACCCAACCAAAGATGCTGTGAGACAAACTGTGGTGAGACTTTATTGGCAATTGTCACACTGGATGAAGGGCTGGCTCTGTCAAGGCCTTTAGTTGTCAAGAATCTCATTGGTGACCTGTGCTCACAACTGCTGTTATTTAGAGACACAATAGAGGGAGTTCTCTTTCCCCCATGATTTTAAATCAGTTCCACGTGGTCTGGCAGCCCCAGACCCTACAATCTTGCTCACAACAGAGCCACCAGCAGAGCTGGCTGTGGGTAGGAGCAGCAGAACTGTACCAAGCAGACTGCTGCCCTCAGCAGAGTATGGAGAGAGGTGGTCGAATGCCAGCCAGCAGAGAGGCACTGCCCAGCCAGCAGATTTCTTGCCTCTACACCTCGCCATGAACCAACCAGCTCCTCTGGCTGTGGCTGCAGGATGAGCAGGAGGTGTGAAGGAGGAGGGCTGCTTCCATGCCCACGGATCCTCCAGGGAGCAGTGTCCCCCAGTGCTCACTCCCCCTCTGGCAAACAGCAGCAGCCCTGGCTCTCCCCAGCATTTCTAGCTCTTCCTTCCTGCAGGACTTACTTTGGCCTCATCCCTGGGGAGTCACAATCCAGTTTTTCCCTCCTTTTGACCAAAACTGCCTTTAGTAAAGTGACTAAAGAGGAAGTGGTAGGTCAAAGCTCCACTCTTTTCAACACAAACACAGTTAATCTGACAATGACCAGTTTCTCATGACTCCCTGTTCCTCCTGCTGCTGCTCTTTGGTCTCCTGAGGCAGTGAGTCAACATAGACACCAAATATAGGCTGCCTCCTCGGAGTTCTTGGAATCTGCAACTTCCTATTGATTCTGAGGAGATGGGGGCATGGTAGGACAGCCCAGGCTTTGTCAAAGAAATGGCAGGCAAAGAAGAAAAGACAGATTTGAGGAGGAAAAGAGGAGAGAGAGTGCAACTGTGTGAATCCTAGGGCTCCTGTGTCCTAGGTGATTACACCTAGCATAAATGTAGACAGTCTTTGTAGAAAGGCTGTCAGTGATGCATCAGGCAGCTGCTTCTCAAGAGCCACATGTCCCCTGTCTGGCAGCAGCTGAGCACTGCCTGTAGGGTGTGCCAGCTGTGCTCAGCACCGTGATGGCCTCCCTGAGTCTCTGAGAGCATTATTCCAACCAGATGCAGTGCTCAAGGGCAGCCAAGGCTGGAAGGAGAAATGGGGTTAATGGTGTCTGACCAAGCTGAGATCACCTGCAGTGGCCAGTGGTGGTCTGGCCTGGCCTCCAGGATTCCCTTGAATGGGCAGGGAACAGGATGTAGCAATGTAAAAGCTTTGGATAAGGTTGCATTCCTCCTGGAGCTGCCTTTGTTCCCATCCTTCTCCTCTGTCGGGGTGGCAGATGTCTTCCCTTCTTTTACACCCTTTCTTCCCCACAGACCCTGACATCCTTAATGGAGTTTACATGTCAGAAGCCCTGAATCCTATTTTTGTGGACAACTTTGAAAGGGATCCCACACTGACCTGGCAGTACTTTGGCAGCTCCACTGGATTCTTCAGGCTCTACCCAGGTAAAAGAGATTGGCTTTGCTCTTTCAGTGCAACACAACAGCTTTGCAGGACAGGGTCTGTGCCACAGAAGAGTGCAGTCTGGGAAGTCTGGGGGAGCACAGCCCACGAGGGGCAGGATGCAGTGAGCAAAATACTACTGCATGGGCTGATAAGGCTGAAGGAGTAGGATCCAGCAGGCATAAACCACTTTCTCCCATTAGAACCAGCCCCTCGGGCACGTTGCCCATGCAACCCCAGAGGAGTCTGCTGGCAGGGGTCCCCCAAAAAGCTCCCAAAACACCACAGCAGGGCTATGCCTCAGGCTCCCCTGTGGGTTTGAGTGGTGGCCAAAGCCTCTCTGAGGAAACAGGTGACAGATGCAGTGGCCAGCCTGCCTGGTTATCCACTCACCAGCTGTGAGTGGCACATTAGCTCATGGCACAGGAGGGAGGTCCAGTGCTTGGAGGAACCCACGAGATTCTGCAGCTGCAGCTTGGCCCGGTGGCCACTTGGTCAGGTGGCTGCATGCCTGTGTTCTGTGACCTGGCATGTGCTGGGGAAGGGGGAAGCAGAGAGGGCTGTGAACAGAGCCTGTAGCAGGGAATCTGGGATGCATCCCTGCCCCTGCTGCTTTTATTATGCTCTCAACCACCCTCTGGGAGAAAAAACATCTGTTGTTGAGAACTACATCAAAGTGACAAAAAGTCCAAAGTGCACGCAATTGCTTCCCAAATTTGAACAGACTATGCCTAGGTACATTTTTTAAATGGAAACTTAATAAGCAGTTTACTCAAAACTGCCAGAGACCGAGCAGCTCTGCTTGTATTTCTGCAGAATGGCCACTGCTATGGCTGGCCAGACTCGTGTGCTCCCTGGGGTAGCCAGGGCTCAGCAGGGAACAGCAGCAGAGCAGGAGCAGAGGCCTGCCTGCCTACCTGTGTGTGTTTTGACTGCTCCTCTTGCTGCTCTCTTCAGGAATAAAGTGGTTACCAGATGAGAACGGAGTCATCTCCTTTGACTGCAGGAACCGTGGCTGGTAAGTTTTGGAGAGCCTTGGCTGAAGCACCTGTCATCCTTCCTCTCTCCCCCTTCTCCAAGGTGATGCCTTGGTGAGTTGCTGATCAATAATTGGTGTCCTGTGACACTCCTGCCGGAGGTGGGGGGGCACATAAACAAAGGTAACAGCAGGTTAGGAAGCTTTGCCAGCTGCCAGCAACAGCTTCCCCTGTGGCATCTCGTGTGCCACATGGAAATTACCCTTCTGTGACTGGGAGAAGGGGATATTCAGCCTTCAGAAGTGTGGTGTGTTTACTCAGTCTGTGGGAAGCGAGGTGCTGGAGCAGCCTGATGCTGCTGGGTAGCTGTGGTCACGGTGCATGTGGTGCTGTGGCTGGCACAGTGTGACGGTGGCATGTCCAGCATTCCTCCTCCCTGGCTGCTCACCCTGCTTCCCTGTGTTCTTTTTTGTGCAGGTACATCCAAGCAGCCACCTCTCCCAAGGACATTGTCATCATTGTGGATGTCAGTGGCAGCATGAAGGGCCTGAGGATGACCATTGCCAAGCACACCATCGTCACCATTTTGGATACTCTGGGAGAAAATGACTTTGTCAACATCATTGCAGTACGTCTGTCTCCACTGCAGTGCTGAGCTGTCTCCCTTGAGCCTCATCCCCTCAGCAAATCACAGTGACCTACCTACAGCAGCACCTGTGCTGGGTGGGGGATTAACCCAAATTACCCTTGGCAAGCCAGCTTTGTGTGGTCAGCAGGGTGGCTGCCAGGTCACTTCATCCCTCCTCCACAGAGGATGTTGGCTGCATCTTTTTGCTTGCTTAGGGATGTGTACTGCAACAGATAACAAAGGGCTGTAGAGAGACACCTGAGCTAGCAAGGACCTGAGCTAATAAATTCACCCAGCTTGCCATAACACTATGTTTGGGTCCAGCAGCAGCAGTATGATCCTCAGGATAACACTTCCAGGCTAGAAAAGTACCACTCTATGCCTTCTTGTGCTCCAGCATCCTGCCAGGCTGCCCATATGGTTCTGAGTCCATCAGCTGGGCCTGCATTGAGCTTGGTCACGAAGGCTCAGGGTTACTCTCTTCCTTTTTAAGCCCTGGCAGGGTGAGGATGGGCTGGTCACCTGCAGAGAACCAGCTCCACTGACCACAGAAAGCAAAACTTCTTTCCATTATTCATGCCAAGACTGGTGCCATGTTAAAGGCTCCTCACCTTCTAATTTTCAAAGCTAATTGAAACACCATCTCTTTCCCCAGGCTTCTCTCTATGCTAGCTTGCCAGGGCACAGCCACTGAGATATAAATTCTACTTTCTGTTGATAGCTTCTTATGCTAGCTAATTAGAAACTCCAGTGGCAACAATTCTGTCTTTATATGACTGGACAGATGGAAGAGTGAACAGTGTTGGCAGAAAAATGGAGGGGGGGAGTCATTAAGGAGTTTGAAATATCATCTGTTCTTCAAAAACAGCCCCAGAAATACCCTGGTTTATATATATATATATTCCTTTACTGCACTCACACCAAGAACCCACTGGCTCAGAGACATTATAGCCTGACCTAAGCTCCCATTGATCAGCTGAGCATCAGTGGCCTGAGCGTCATGGGCTCCTGAGGAACTGCACTCTGCGGAACCTTGCAGGAAAAGGTTCACAGGGGCATTGCCAAGCTTCACCTCACATGTAACAGCCTAGAATCATCCACTCCCCTAAGTATCCCAGTTCAGTGGGTGTGTGCTAACCTGGTTTGTTATTGCTCAGCTGTGCACCAGAGGCTTCAGACTTCAGGTTGCAAGGTTCAGCTGGTGGCTGGGGACTCACAAAATCTCCAGAAGTCAAAACTAAGTGCAAAAAGTGCTAGAAGCAAGGCCAGGCATACAAGTCCATAGAGTGTGGATAAAAACTTTATGGTGTGAGGGGGGGGGAAAAAAAGGAACTTTGTATGTGTAGATATGCTAGAACTCAGCAAAACGCCAGAATTAATGTGTTATTTAAACAAACAGAAGATTCTTCAAAATCCTGATTTGCTGTGATCACTATAAACAATTTTAAGGGAAATAGGTAACAAATGCTATCATTCTCCATGCTGTTTTCTCAACATCCACCTAGGACACGAGCCCATTTTGTGAATTTTCTCCCATGACAACCCCTTTCTTTTTGCTTTCTCTTTGCAGTACAATGATTATGTTCATTTTATTGAACCCTGTTTTAAGGGTATCCTGGTCCAAGCAGACAGAGATAACAGAGAGGTGAGTGCTGGGCCCCTCTTGATGGAACTCAGGTAGCTCTCTTCATGTAAGCGAGCACAGGGTTAAGATGCTGTGAGATGGAGCTCCAGGGACAAGGAACAGCCCTCTCCCAGCAGGGTTTGCCCTTCAGAAGCCAGCACCAGTTCAGAGGTGTGTGCTGGCTCCGTGGCTCACCTTGGCTTACACCAAGCTGCTGCAACACGGGGTCAGCTGGTGGCGTGAGCAGCAGCAAAGGCTTCTCTATGTCCCCACTGAGGAGGGCTTTTGGTGCTCTGATCCAGCAGGTTTCAGCAGCCTTGAGTTGCCCAGCCTGTGTCCAGGTGCTCCACCACCCTCTGGGCTGACTGGTAGTTTTAGCTTCTCTCTCTGTTTTTTTTGTTTTCCTTTCTTTCAATTTTTTTAGTTTGTATTAATACATCCTTCCATGCCTTCAACAACCAGATTTCTTTCCCAGCTTAGCCCTGGGTCTCAGAGTATGACTCTGGAGGATGAAGTCTTCTGCAGTGTTTCCCAAAGGATTCCCAAACCTCCTAGACACTGTCTTGCAGAGAGGGTTTCCTTTAAGCAGATCAATGCCTCTTAAGTCATAGACAAGCATTCAGATTTTTTCTTTTTTCCTCTCCTATTGCTTTTGGGTGCACAGGATGTTTTTTTTTTCCTGAAGAGGCAGATAAGGGAAGGTCAGATTTCCAGTAGTTCTGCCCTTTCCATGATCTTACATGGATTGTTGGTCTAGAGACTGAGAAATGCAGTCCTGCTGTAGCTGCATGGGCACAACCTTTTCCAGGCTACCCTTTCCTCCCCTGGTCACAGGGAACACCCTGCCTGCAACTCATTCCTGGTTTTTTTCCCTCTCTTCTTGGCAGCACTTCAAGCAGCTGGTGGAGGAACTGCAGGCGAAAGGAGTGGGGACTGTGAGCAAGGCTTTGACAGAGTCCTTCAAAATCCTGAGAGAGGTAAGAGTTGGTGCTGATGCTTGTGTGGGGCACGAGTGTCCCTGCCCACCCCTGCAGCCAGTGCCAGCACATCCCTCAGGGCGCTGCAGCGGGGAGCGGGCATGAGCTAATCTCACGGATCCCAAATCTGTGACAAACAGTGTGCAGGGCTCACCCATCTTAGGGGAAATGGTGGTTTGTGCATGATGTCCACAGCCACCAGTCCCTGCCCAGGGAGGATCAGGAGCCAGCAAGGCTGGGGCCTCTTGAGTTTTTGTAATGAGCTCTACAACTGGGCATTGCCCAGGCACCTTTACAGATGGTGGCAATAAAATATAACTGATCAGCTGAGGGCCACAGTTCTGGCTGTAAGTAATATTATTAGTGAGCAGTAGAAGATGATGAAGACATGAAAGATTATTCTTCAGATTTATTTCAATGTCACTTTGCTGAGTACCAGTGCTTGGGGAAGAAATCACAGGTACAGGAGAATTAATCACTCTGATCATGCCCTCTGATAAGAACCATAAATGATTCATTGCCTCATGTGAATGGGAAATTCAGTAGCCTGGAGGTAAACATACAATTTAATTCTGTTTCTTAAGGAATGGTAACAAGAAAAAGGAGCAAGAACCAGCTGAACACCCCCGTCCCCTCATGGCACTGTCCATAGTGGGGCTGGCCTAAAGATGCCAGTGGATCATAGAATCATAGAAAGGCTTGGGTTGGAAGGGACCTTAAAAGCTGAGACAAAATGTCCTCTGAACCAAAAATACCTCCAGGGAGAGAGTGTTGCCCATGCACCCCAGTGGACTAAGGTGACTCCACTGCAGTAATAGAGAAGAAACTCCTTGGTGGGTAAAGAATTTATTTTTTCTCTCTATTTAGTGTTAAAAAATGCAGTCAACAGTTCTAGTAGTCATTGCTTATCTTGATTCTTGTTGATCCTCTCTCGCTTAATGAGCTCAAAACAGCTCTGAGATCGCTCTTGGACAGTGCAGCACCCAGTGGTGATAAAACCTTCTGCTGTTATTCACTCACAAGGTGAAGTACTGCTTCCCTCGTGCCTTTTGCTATCACCTTGGATCTGTCTGGCTCCGGCGTTTGAGCACCTGCAGGTGAGGAAAGGTGTTGTGCTTTCCTGAGCCTTGGAAATGGCTTACACCAAAGAGCAGTGGTTCACAAACAGTACCTTTATCAAAGAAATGTGTGAAGCAGGGCTCCATATCTCTTCCAGACAGCTTTCCTTCCCCAGACTCCAGCTGTCCTGCTGTGTGCCGTTCGCTGCAGCACGGGCTGTGATTGTGTGCCCTTCAGTGCAACAGGACCTCAGTCCAAGGCCACCCTCAGCTGGGAGCTGTGCTGCCAGCCAGTTGTGGGACAGCTGCACGTGCAGCAGGAGACCCGCAGGACCTCTTGCAAGTCACTTTGCATCTTCATGCCAGGATTTCTGGTGGCATTCAGAAGAGACAGACATTGTCTCTGTGCACGCATGGCAGCTCCAGAGGCTGCACGTACATAGGCATGGAAGTGTGGACTCATTCCTGTTGTCCTGTGGCAGCCTTCCTCAGACTGTGGATTCCCTGATAAGGCTTATCTACAGAGTGCCTTGATAGCAGGAGCTGGAGCACCTCAGGCTCTGCAAGTACCACAGCTGAAGGTGAAAGGGTGCCACCTGCCAAGTGCTCATGTGGTTTAAGGGCTCTCTGAAATCTTCTCCTCAAGGTTCTTAGACCACCTGTATCAGTAATAGCAAAGGAAAAGGGTTTTCCTCAGTGTGCCCTGAAACAAATCTGTGCTGCTGCAGTCATGCAGGCAGGAGAAAGGGGAACTTTGGTGGAATTGACCACCTCCTTCTCATCAGACAAAATTCCCATTCTCTGCTGATCCTCGCTGGCTCTCCTGTTATTGTCCACGGGAGCACATGCAAGAGAATGAAAATTGTGACACTGCACTGATGAAACAGGCTTTGCTGATTACAACAGACAACCAGTCATAATATCTGTAATGAAAGTGGCTGCAAAATTTCCCTGGTAATTTTCCTCAGTCCAATTGCTCACAGAATTAATAGCCCAGCAGAGAACCACTCGAGCAAAGAGGGGTTGCAGAAGAGCACAAATCCCTCACTGTCTTTGTTTTCCTCCATTATCCTCTGGGGGAGACAGGGCATGTTTTAATCCACGACACAATTTGCAGACCAGTTTCAGGAGAACAGTTAGCCAGAGCCCCCTGTCCCTCTCTGCCATGCTCAATAAACCACTTGAACTCCATTTCAGTTTAGCCACAAAGTGGTTCCAATAAAATATGCATTCCAGGGAACCATGTTCTTAAGCACACCTTTACGAAGTGCTTCAACATTCTCAGGTGTCAAGTGCTATCTTTTGAGATCTTTTCTTATTCATTAAGTTTTAATCTCTCTGGCTGCTATCTTCTCTTCCTTGTTTCAACAAGCTTGGCCCGTCTTGTTCTCTCCCCTTTTTCCTGCAGGATTTATACCCCTTTGTTCTGGCCCTGCTCTGCTTCCAGGCTGCCTCCCCTGAAACACCATGCTCCCAACAGCTTGTGAGTGCTGCAGCTGAGAACTATCAAGAGCTAAGCAGAGCAGAATAATTGCCTTCCCTGTTTTACACACCCTCGTCCTCTTAACACGACGTAAGACAACAGCTCTGTTTTTTTTCAGGCACTGTCACATTGTTAATTCCTATCCAGCTGATGTGTCTCTGCAGCATCCCTCCCCAGGCAGTATCCACCCTCCTCTTCTGCGTTTGAGCTACTGCCTCTCCTTTCCCATGTGCACGTGTTCTCCTTTCTCAGGATACACTCAGAACAAGTATTTTGAAAGCTGTTGCTTTTCCCATGCTGTGGAGGAAAAGAAAAGCCAAGTTCTGCTTTCCAAGGCCACCTTGGAATGATGTTTCCTCTTATCACCAAGGTTTAATCATGCCTGGACTCTCTGCCAATCTCAGAAATCACGTAAGAGTTGAGGTTAACTGAGTGGGTCATTCCAAAACAACTATAGGTGAAAAAAGGATGATGAAACTGGTAACAGACTGGATTTCAGCGAGACATGAAATTCTGCCTAACTCGAGCAAACTGGGGCTGTAAAAAGGATGAAGCTGTGTGCTGATTTAAGTAAACAAAGGTTTGTGGCCTCTTATGTCCCACTTGTGTGGGGAAGCACTTCATTTACACATTCACAAGATGCATGTGTTACTAATTTTTCTAGTAGCATGCTAGATGGTTAAGGACAATTTATCCATCTATTTTCTGTGTTTTCTATTGATTCCCTCTTCATCCTTTGGGATCTTGTATAGTCCCAGTCAGGTCTCAGCCCATGAGGCAAGTAGTTCAGCTACACCTTCTGCAATTCTTTCCCTTCATGCTGAGCACAGATTATTCAAATGCTTTCGATTAGTTTTTTCTTTAACCCTACTACTTTGTGACCCTGCCTGTAATTCATTCATTCTTTTCTTTGTTTCTTATTACTTCAGTGGGTACTCAGGCACTACAATATTGTCCTTTTGATGATAAAGTATGGAGGCTCTAAAGCATCTCTGCCTGACCATTTCCCTCTGTTTTTTATCATCTGGCATCATATTATTTTTACTCCCTTTCTTGCTTCTTCTCTGAACACTTATAAATTGTTTCTTGATTCCAGTCACGTTTTTATGGACCTGGATTCTACAGCATATTTTTCAGGGTATGCAAAGCTCAGACTTTCCTGTTTACCAGTTCCTACTATTTTGCTTAATGCCCTTTCTTGTTTCTTCTTCACTGGCTTTGTTTTCTTGACTACTGCTGATTTTTCTCCCCATGAGACGCTTTGCACCAAGTTTGAATTTTCAGTAGTTCTGGAGGCCATTCCAGAGGCAGGTCTGCATAATAATGGGGCATGAGGAGATGGAGAGGGGCTGCTCAGTGCCCTGGTCAGATGTGCACATAATCAGCACGCGTGCCTGCGCATCTCTGAGCGATGCTGATGGTTCCTCTTGCTTCACTAGGAGCTCTGTGCCAGCCTGTAACTGCAGAGTAAGAGGCAATGAGCAAACAAGGGAGTACAAGAGACTGTGACCCTGAATTAATGAGATCATGCCTGTTAGTCCTGGCAACGTGACTGAAGTTATATAGGAGAACACACAGCCCTGTGCCTCCTTCACAGACCCAGCTCTAGCCTGCATTCCTTCAGACATCTCTTCTGTGGACATGCTATTCCTCACCTCCCCTTCGTTCATGCTCCTGAGACTGCAGTCAGAGCAGGGAATTATGCTCAGAGCTTGATGTGAGTGCTGTCAGATCGTTTGCTACAGCTGCAGCCAGTCACAAAGGACCTAAAAACCAGGGATTACCTCTTGTTCGTTTGTTTTCTAAATCTGTCTTTTTAATCTCCATTTCTATGACACTGATGATCTCATTCTCCCTGTTGAAAATATCATCTACTCCTGTAATTAGGAGATTGCTGGTTCTGATACAACGTCTAATTTCTCAGTATCTCAGTATTATGAGTTCTGAAGTAAGCTTCATGAAGAGATCTTAAGTAGTTTGATGAAATGGTGGGTGACCTTAATTAAGTGTTAATTTAATAATAATCTGAACAAACATGTTGTAGATTGCAACAGTTTGGAATAAGCTGCTTTTGTACCAAGGTTCATGTATCTGTGACCTGAGCCTCATTCTGACAGGATCTCCTGCACCCTGTGCCTCCCTGGTGGACACTCACACTGTCTGTTCTCTCTGCTAATCTGCACCCACTTGATCTCTGTCCTAGAAATAGCTCACTTGAGGCTCTGGTTTTTTCCTACCTGCTGGTCTTTAGCAGAATCCCATGTGGCTCTCACCTGCTTTTCTCCTTTGGCTTGCTCCTAAGAGCATCCTGTGCTTGTTCCTGTTGTACACCCTCAGCCTTTACTGTCTGTCTCCCCTCTGAATGTGGGGACAGAAGGGAGGAGGAGCACATCCAACTGCCTCACCCTGACTCGGTATTTCCCACGGATGTTTCACCTGAGAACAACCCGCTAGGAATGACCCTATTCCAGCACCCTTCTCACTTATGGTCATCTGTCCTGGTCCTGGACACTGCTAGAAGCAGTGGCACAGCCAGAGAGGGGTTTATCCCTGTGGTCATTCAGAAGCTGTTGAATCCATGCTTCCTGCAGTGTAGTTATAGGTGCAGTGCAGTGTAAAGCTGGAGGAGGCAGGACTGATAACACAGATGGTGGTGGAAGGTGACGTTATGGTGATATCAGCACTGAACCTGGTAATTTCATGATAAGGGACAATCACAGATGTAATTGTAGGAGTGGTGAAATTACTGGGGAGGTCTGGGCTTAGAGCTGGCTTTGAGGTATTCGTGGTTGTGATGTTAATCTGCAGTGCAACCACAGGACCAGCCACGTTGGTAAAGGCATTTGTCTGTTGTAACATAGCGTTAGCAAACCCAAAAGGAGTTGTAAATTGAGCCCTAAAGCATCTAAAAACTCCCGGTTCATGGTGTGTGCTCTTGCTCCCCCATGCAGGGATTTCATTTTATGCAATTAATCTTGCCACTTGGATACCTTTTTTCTCATTTATAAGATATGACTATTCTCTCCAGTTTAAAATTGCTGCTGTTTGATGTAACCTTAGTCACCCTTCAGTTGGGCTCCTGTATACTCTCCATCCTGCGCTATTGCCTCTCATTAATCTTCGTTATCAGGGGACCTGCCATGTCTCCTTCTTCCCATAATGTTTTAGCTCTGCATCAGTTTCTGTACCCTCCTCTGTTGATCAGGCTTTTCCTTGCTCAGGGCATAGAAGCAGTGAGAGGCAGCACAAGGAGGAGCTCAGAGTGCCACCGAGCTGGGAGCTGCAGCGAAGTGCTGCTCGGTTTTGTCCCTGGGATGTCCTCAGCTGCCCCTGCTGCTGGCTTTAACACTCTGTTGGTGCTGCATAAGGCCCTCAGTTCTCTAGAGCGGGTACCTGAGGGCATGGGAGGCACACGGCTCTGCAGGAGCAGGACACAGGCAGCATTCCAAGGCTGCTTCTGCCTGGCTGGACAGGCAGGGTCTGGCTTGCTTGTAGGAGCAAGTCTGCCCAACACCTCCGCAGGTGCCCTTGGGAGCACGTCAGCATTTGTACCAGAGTCCTGGTGCACTTCTGCTCTGCCTTAAATACCACCTTTGCATAGGTAATAGGTCATCTGTCATGTCAGTGTAAGGCCTCTCTATCTGGCACATCCATAACCTTTCCCAGCTCCAGTGGCAGTAGCCTTCTTTTTTCATATGCTCCTGCCTTTCTTTGCTATTCTTTGGCAGATTGATGGATTCACCCTGAAATAATGAGTCTGATTTCCCACTCCTCTCACATTTTCGGCCATAAAGAGTGACAGTTATTGCTGTCAAATCAGAATTGCCATGTTTATGGTCGATCTATAGTTGTTTTGCATAAACTAATGCAACTGTGCAAGATGTGAAGCAGCAGGGAATCGCACCCTTCCTCCACAACGCTTATCTTCTCCTCATTATTTTACTTCTGCAAAGCCTCCTGTGTCTGCATGTGCCTGGCAGGGCTGTATAAATAAAAAATTTATATGCAGTGCGCAAACACAATCCTCTTTCTGAGCAGTGTGAGGGTTGTGAGTGGAAGTCAGGATCTGGCCCACCGTGAATAAATAGGGTGCAGTTACTCAGAAGCAGCCTGTGCTGGGATAAGCAGTGCTCTCCCTCTCTGTCTGCAGTTCAGAGATGCTGGCCAAGGAGGTCTGTGTAACCAAGCCATCATGCTGATCACCGACGGAGCCGTGGAGGATTATGAAGCTGTGTTTGAAAAATACAACTGGCCCGATCGGAAGGTTTGTCTGGGAAGTGATAAATAGAAAGGGAGGGGAAAGGGGCCAGGGTATCAGGCACAGCTGAGCGTTCACATATTCCAGTACCTGCCTACCCGTGTGCTCCTGACTGTAAATGCAAACCAAGCAGCCAGGCAGGAGCATACTGCGGTGATTCCCGAGGTGAGAGGATTACAAACACACATCTCTAGGTCAGGGAAGCTTTTCTTTTTCGTACACTTTCTTTTCTAAAGGTGTGGGCAATCAAAACGTTCTCCTGATGAGATTATAAAGACTGACTGGAGTATTTCAAAATTTAAAACCAACTTTTGCAGAGAGTTTTAATCCCATGCAGGACTGTTTATAATTGGTCCTGTTCGGGAAAGGTTTGGCTATTACCAGTTCTTATGGTGGCCAGGGGAATGATCCGAACACCCTCTCTAGGTGCCTTCCAGCCCTCTTTACTCTGATGTCTGTGATTACAGGCTTGCACTAGCAGAGCTGACTGTGCAAGTGGAATAGAACACTGCTCATCCTAAACCCTTCTGATTTATTTGTTTATCTCATCCCAGCAATGCACAAAGGCAGAGAAGCAGCCTACTGAGAGACCAAAGCAGGGGGCTGTTGAAACAGTTTATTTCAGGATTGGCTCTTTTCTTGGTGGTCAAACTCAAGAGAAATGGTAAACCTCTCTCTAAATGATTCATGTGGGCAGCTGTTCCCCTGGGTAAAGGATTCCTGGGAGCTGTAAACCTCTCTGCATTCGGTTGCTGACTGCCTGGCAGAGCTGCTATCATAAAATCAAGCAGAATTTGCACTTTTGCTTTGTTATTCAGATGATCTCAGGTGCTACTTGGCTTTCTGGCCTTATTGTAATAGGAAATTAAGTTCCAGGCCACAAAAGAGGAAACAAATGGCACAAGAGGCTCCTGTCTCTGTGAAGGCAGAGCTACTGCTCTCGCCACATTCACACCAGTGGAAAAGGGGATGCCAAACTTCAGCCACTTGGATTTGGTAGCACGTTACAGCCTAATTCTCCTGTCCTTGCATCCTTGTTCCCAGGTCCGGGTGTTCACGTACCTCATCGGACGGGAGGTCACTTTTGCCCCGAATGTGAAATGGATCGCCTGCAACAACAAAGGTGCCGTGTGGCAGCGGTTCCCAGTCTCCATCTCACACGTCACACGTGGGCTGCAGCCAGTCCTGCACCCCTCTAAGGCTTACCCACTACTGCTGGGGCCCACGAGCCCTTGCTTGGAAGATACCTAAGGAAAAAGCAGACCCTGCTGGCCCACATGAAGGGTGCCTGTGTCCAACTAACACAAGTCCTCCGTGCTGAGCCACCGCATTTTCCTGTCACCGTGCCAAGGGACACTATGACCGAGATTCATGCTGGCTGTAGTCCACCTAAGTCCCTGTGCTTATTGTGTCCCAGTTGCTGGCTTTTGACAATCTGTCTAAAGCTCTGTCAGAGAGCCTGACATCTTTTGGCTGAGATATAAAACAAACACTGCTGCTTTAAAGATTTTACAGCAATTTTCACAAGGTCTGCAGGTTAACCCCTGTATCCCGGCCAAATTCTTTGTGTGTAAGTGGTTTTCACTGAGGCACCAAAATAGCTTGTTAATCCCACCCCAAACCCACTGTTCTCTCTAACTAGCATGAAATTACGTGAATGAGAAAATCCATCCACAGTAGGTGAGTCACCTCTATGCATTGGGGCCAGTTAAAAAGGTCAAGTTAGCACTGTCAGAGTCTGCAAGAGTAAAGGAAGAAAGGGAGGGGGGAGAAAAGCCATCCGTGTTTGGGAGTGACCTGGCCTCTGGAGACAGGGATGCTTGTTACATCAGTGTCCTGTTTAAACAGGGAAAGGAAGGGAAAACTGAAGCTGAGTGTCGGGTACAAACTGTTTTCCACCCTGAGCAGTGGTTCCAGCAGACCATGAAAGGCATGGGAGCATTTGCTGCTGAAAACTGTTGACAGGAGAGTTGCTGGCCTGCAGAATTTCTGTGAGCTGGGGATGCTCAAGGCTCAAGCATTCATCTAATTAGCACTATGAATTACACTTAATGTTTTCAGGTTTTGTTAAATGAAACAAACCCCTGGGTTTCAGATTGCGTATTCAGCCAGGAGATCAGTGACAGAGAAATCATGGTACTGTTGGTTCACTGTGAAACGTCAGAATGGGTTCTTCTGAATAACCAGAGAACAAAAATGTGCTCTTTGCACTTGGGTTCTCACTTACCAGATCTGAGCTGTGCAGAAGGCTCCCTGATTTTGGTTCTTCTGTTTCGGTGCATTGTATAACTCTTGTGGTCCTTGTTTTCGAGCACACTAGGTCTGTTTCCACATCACAAAGCTTGTCAGAACACAAGCCCTTTCACATGACAGTGTTTTCCTAGTGGTAGGAAGGTTTTCCATCTATCTGATGTGTTCTACACCAAGTACAACCAATGCCTGTGGTGAGAAGCAGGACACAAGAATCCTCATGCCATTACTCTGTGTTAGCACTTCTAACCAGCAGCTGGTTTTAAGGACCTTTTGGTAACTTGAAAACATTCTTCCCCTGTATTGTGTTGTAGTTTTAGACTGTTACAGGTGCAACTGCAGGGACAAAGCTTTGGAAATAGGTAACTTGCCCTTTTTATTCTGCTTCCAATGTGCAGATGGAAGTAGTTGCCATCCTTGGATGTAAAGCTAGGCAGACTGAAGAGTGCTGGAAAAAATCTGGAAGAGGAGGTGGGAATTTGGTCTTAATATAAAATAGGGCAGGGCAAGTGGGTAGCCTGGTGAAACACTTTGCTTGTGTATGTTTGGCCTTCCAGACTAAAGGCAGCCTGATCAGTGGAAGGTTTTCCTGAGACTCAAAGCAACATTTTTCATCTGCTTTGCACAAATCTGGTTATATCAAGACTCTCATCTTGTACGTTGCTTCAGCATTTTTAGAAGAGCAGAGCTGTGAAACTCTAGATTTCCACAGAAGCTTGTGGATGCAAGGCATGTCAAGGCCCATTTTACAAAGAGCAGATTATCCCCCTGGGTAGATACAGCCTTTGACATCCAGTTTTCTAGCTTTGCACTCATTTAGAAATAGGGGAGACGTGTCAGCAGAGTGACTCACACCTCTGTTTCTCCACAAAGGCTACTACACTCAGATCTCCACGCTGGCAGATGTCCAGGAGAACGTCATGGAGTACCTGCACGTGCTCAGCCGGCCCATGGTCATCAACCACGACCACGACATCATCTGGACCGAAGCCTACATGGACAGCGCGGTAAGGGCCTCGAGCACAAGTCAAAACCTAAATAAACTCCTGACATTTAGGTAAAACAAGGCAGGAGTTGGTTGATTGATAGAAATTAGTGGTCTCTGGCTCTACTGACATGGACAATATTTCTTTTCTGCTTGCTTCTGGAGCTGAGATGTGTATGCAGGCTCAGATCTGAATCTGCAGTGACTCACATGCCCAGGACTAATCACACAGGCACAACATCACTTAAATAGTGCTTCTGTGCAAGCAGGTTACCTTCTAAAGGATTATTCACAGAATAGATTATTTGTGGCTCAGGGTAGGGTCACAGAGATTGATTTCCTCCAGCCCAGTCTCTGACTGCAAATTGTTTGCTACTCAAAGATACAGATTTCAGCTGGGGCAGCAGGCTCACTC
>NW_008236487.1:1170583-1193612 GCF_000691975.1 Corvus brachyrhynchos | reverse complement strand
TCAGCTGGTGCAGCAGGCTCTCTCTTCCCTTCCTTAAACTAGCATGACCCGACTCACCACAGTGGTCCTGAGCCCAGCCCTGTGGGCAAAGGACACATTGCAAAGGACCAGACAGTCAGCACTCCCAGTGCCCCCTGCTTTGTCTCAGGCCTGCCCTGTGGGAAGACATTTGGCTCTGTGAGGGTGACATGGGGTTATCTTCTGCTGCCTGAACTGTGCCAAGTGAGGGCTGGGACATGGTACTAATCAAAACCTCCAGAAATGGTACTAATTACCCAGGAAGTTTATTTTATCAGCAGACTTGCCACCCCTGGCACTGGTGTATAGGGTTGCACTTCCCAAGGCAGCCACAGGGATTTGTTTGCCGCACATTTTTTTCTTCATCTCTTTTCGTGCCTCTTGTCTTGGCTTGCCATTCTCTTCCTCTGTCCCTTCCTCTCCTGTCTTTGATTCATTCCTGCATTCATGTATTCATTTATGTGTTCGTCCATGTCTCTCACCAGCTGCCACAGTCTGAGGAGGTAACTGCACCCTGTGTTTTGTGAGCGTGCTGTTTCCCCAGTGCCCGTCAGTGTGTGAGTGCTGGCCTCCACAGCCACAGCTGGCCTGTACATCTGGAGGGGGTGGGGGCTGCAGCACGCAGAGTCCTCTCACGCTGGCAAGGAGAGGAAGTGCTGGATGTACTGGAGAGCTGTGCTGTGCTGTTGGTTCAGAGTAGGTAGGGCTGTGTTGTGCAGTAGTTTAATTCACCTGATCTCGTGTCCCCTACGTCCAAGAAGTGCAGGAGAAGTTTGCTTGCTGTGTGTTAGTGTGAGTCTTGCTGTGAACGGGAAGTTTCCACAAAAAATCATCCAGCCTAGTAACTCAAGATACCAAGTTCAAATCTCCATCAAGTGACCCTATAGGTTATTGGCTGGCTCCTTTATGGCTCCCAGCATGTTCTGTAATAGGGACAGGAGGTCCTTCCTTGCCTTCCTTACTTGACCAAATGAGAGTTGGAATGATGGATGCTACTGGCAGCAAAGGATTAGAGTCTTTTGATAGCTAGGCATGTTTGGGAGACTCCTTTGCATATGGCTTGCCTGTTTTACCTCCTCTCATGTGTGCTTTTGGAGCATCTGTCTTCTGTTGAATTGGGAGCATCTGTTATGCCATTATACATGCATGTCCCGTGTCCCTCATAGAGATAGCTCACTGTGGTGTTATCTGTTGGATCATGATTTTGTCTCTTTTTCCTAAGCTTAGAGGGTTGAGTGACAAGTATATATAAGTAGGCTTTGTGTGTATTTGTGTCATTTAAATATTTGTCTGTGGTGTTTTTCGTTTGTGGTGTTCATATGTTTGTAGTGTAGATGATACCTTGTTTGTGGTTTTGCTCATATTTGCGTTGCTTTTCTCTGTGCTGTGCTCCTTGTTGGTGGTTTTTGCACTCATTGTGGAAGTGCTCATGTGTACACTCTTAAAGAGTGGTGGATACGAATTGTGCCACCACTTCTACACGTTCCTGTCTCTTCATTAAAACAACTCTTCAACGCATTTCACTGGCTTTCATCCCATCCTCATCACCCCACACGAGCAAGCGTCCATCCCACAACCCAGTATTTAAAAGTGCTGCCATCTGTTCTTCAAGAAGTGTGGGAGGCAAGGAGGTGGCCAATTGCAGTCAACATCTGGGTCCTTGGGAATTGCAGCGCCTTTCCCTGGGGCTCTCTGGGGTCCTGCACTCGCTAACACCCATCCTGTTGTCCCGTGGCAGCTCTTTGCATCGCAGGCTCAGAGCCTGTTGCTCATGACGACAGTGGCCATGCCCGTCTTCAGCAAGAAGAATGAGACGGTGAGTGAGTGGGCGTGGGCTCGCTCTCCTCTGCCGGCAGAGGGCACGGGATGCAGCGGGACTTGTGGGGTTTTAAAGGGCCTCTGAATGAACATCCAGCCATTAGGGAAGGCAGCAGACCTCTGGTAGGGTGCGTGGCTGATAATTTATCTGTCAGAATGATAGTCCATCATTTCCTCTGGATGCTATTTCTTCAAAATACCCCTTAAATACAACACTTCTCCTTGTTTTATCCGTTCCATTTTCAGAGCCTAGTTCACAGACCCTAAAATTTCAGGCTGGAAGAGGTGATTACCTCTTCTAGTGATTACCTCTTCTAGTGATTACCTTGTCTAGTCTGCATTTTATTGCAGATCTTTACATCTCACATAGATGAGCTAAATACCCTGGTTTTGGCAAAAGCATCACTGAAGAAAGGCATCCAGCCCCAAGCTCTCTCCACTGTGGTTTCTAACTCTTCATGAAAAACTGGTGTCTAAATTCCGCTTTTAATTTGTCTGACCTCACCTTCCTGTCATAATGGCTTCCTCTGTTAGATTAAAAAGCCTGTACCCTTTAGTAAGTTCTCGTGGGAAGTATCTTCTACACTGCCATAAAGTCAAACCTGTCCATGTTGATAAGATTAAAAGGTTGAATCATTTAGGTTATTTGATAAGGGCATTTCCTCTGGGGTTTGAAACCCTTTAGACACTCTTTTCTGCACCACTTCTAACTTCTCAGCATCCTTTTAAATTGGAAAATGGTACCTTACCATTGCTGTATGAGGGACAAACTCTTCATCCAGGTCCTACAAACAACTGTCTGCCTTCTCCACCTGGGGCTGGCCTTAGCCTGCATTAGCACAGCACTGCAGTGGGAGCCTGTGTGTAATTCTCCATTGTGCTCTCCAGATGCTCATTAAACAACCAGATCCCCATGTCATGGAGGGGAGATATCCTTTTTTCTAGGTTAACAGTTTTGTATTTGGCATTTGATTTAGTTGGCCCAATTTATCAACCCATTCATGTTGGTTTGCATTATTGTCTTGACCTTATTGGTATTTACACATACTGAATGCAGGGGTTTGCCCTCAAACCTTGTTCCCAGTGATTTTATGTTACTTCTGAATCGCAGTAACCAATACTGACTAGTGTTGTGTAGAAATACTCTTCTGCATAAACACTGGAATAACCTCTTTGGACTTTTTGAAGTATGTTAATTGGTTTTGAATAAACACATTCTCACAAGCCTAGAGGGGACAGGTGAGAGACTACTAGGGAGACAATAACGTGTTTTCAGGTAGAAAGCTACCCAGGTCTTGCTTCTGAAAAAGGATTCTCTCCTTTGTTTTAAAGCGATCCCATGGCATTCTTCTGGGTGTGGTGGGCTCCGATGTACCACTGAGAGAGCTGTTAAAACTTGCTCCACGGTATAAGGTAAGACTGAGCTAATGCAATTTGCTCCTTTGCACAGCAGAGTCACTACTCATACTTCCACGGGCACGACTGAAAAGCCATTTCTCTGCTCTGCAGAAAAAAACTACCAGCATAAAGTACACTGCCATAAAGTCAAACCTGTCCATGTTGATAAGATTAAAAGGTTGAATCATTTAGGTTATTTGATAAGGGCATTTCCTCTGGGGTTTGAAACCCTTTAGACACTCTTTTCTGCACCACTTCTAACTTCTCAGCATCCTTTTAAATTGGAAAATGGTACCTTACCATTGCTGTATGAGGGACAAACTCTTCATCCAGGTCCTACAAACAACTGTCTGCCTTCTCCACCTGGGGCTGGCCTTAGCCTGCATTAGCACAGCACTGCAGTGGGAGCCTGTGTGTAATTCTCCATTGTGCTCTCCAGATGCTCATTAAACAACCAGATCCCCATGTCATGGAGGGGAGATATCCTTTTTTCTAGGTTAACAGTTTTGTATTTGGCATTTGATTTAGTTGGCCCAATTTATCAACCCATTCATGTTGGTTTGCATTATTGTCTTGACCTTATTGGTATTTACACATACTGAATGCAGGGGTTTGCCCTCAAACCTTGTTCCCAGTGATTTTATGTTACTTCTGAATCGCAGTAACCAATACTGACTAGTGTTGTGTAGAAATACTCTTCTGCATAAACACTGGAATAACCTCTTTGGACTTTTTGAAGTATGTTAATTGGTTTTGAATAAACACATTCTCACAAGCCTAGAGGGGACAGGTGAGAGACTACTAGGGAGACAATAACGTGTTTTCAGGTAGAAAGCTACCCAGGTCTTTCTTCTGAAAAAGGATTCTCCTTTGTTTTAAAGCGATCCCATGGCATTCTTCTGGGTGTGGTGGGCTCCGATGTACCACTGAGAGAGCTGTTAAAACTTGCTCCACGGTATAAGGTAAGACTGAGCTAATGCAATTTGCTCCTTTGCACAGCAGAGTCACTACTCATACTTCCACGGGCACGACTGAAAAGCCATTTCTCTGCTCTGCAGAAAAAAACTACCAGCATAAAGGAAGAGTTGTTCAGTGGAGTGGTGTGTGGTTTCTGTACAGCACATATGAAATCATTCACTATTACAAGCTTTTAGGCTGCTTCAGGAAAACAAGGACTGGGTGATCCAGCAGGTTGGCAAAAGGTCATAGAACCTTTGCATGCTGATGGTCACCAACCTAGATCCCTCAGAGATGACAGCCTTAGAAGAATTAAAGTTTTATATCCAGTTCCCAGTGGGCAAGAGTTGCCATGCCAGCTGGCAAAAAATGTTCTCGTTTCACTGTCAATATTCTTAGCAGAAAAACTGAGGGCTGAATGGATTGTGGAGAGCCAACTCTCCTGTCATGCCTAGAGGTTCCTTTCTCCAGATCAGCATGATGGTTTCTTGGCAGGACAGCATACAGAAAGTTGGCTCTCACTCAGTGCGGTACCTGGATAGAGTATTTGCTCTCCAGAATTGTTAGTCAAAAAACTTTCCATTAGCTCTACGTTCAGTGTATCTTAAAAAAAATGTTCATCCCTAGGAAATTCCCCCAGAGGTGCACTGTTTGGTTTGGTTTCTGCTGTAAATTCCGTGCAGTGACCCTTTGCTCAGTCAGGCTGCACACCAGGAGACAACGAGCACATCCAAGGACCACCATGAAATCTGGCAATTTGAGCCAACATTTCAAGTTCTCGGTTTCTCTTAAATAACTATCAGACAACTACTACCAGTGAGGCAGTTGTCCAGAATCCGATTGCTGAAGACTCACAGGACTGAAAGTGCTGTCAGAAGCTGTGAATTTCTGTGGCACTTCCAGACATGGATGCAGGGCAGACAATGAACAGGCAGCTGCAGGAAATGATCCTTCGGACAACCCTGGGACTGTGCATGCCAGGGTGCCTGCCTTCAGCATGCAAAGCTGGCTGGTCTGGGCCAATTTTTGTATGATTATGGTCTCTATAAGAATAATGCCTTTTCATCTTCCTTTCTCCATGTCACTCAAAGGACAGATAGACAATAATTTTTCTTCTGGGCTAAGGAGGGTTGCTGTCCTTTCCTCCAAGCAGTGCCAGGAAAGGAGGGGGAAAAAATTTGGATTTCCTCATATCAGAGGCAGGACACATCTTCTCAGAAACTCTTCCAACTCCAGACCAGTTTGGAAATGTAGGATCCTCAACTCGAATTCCCTGGCATATGGGTTCCAAAAGGACCAGTTCCAGAGTCCCAGCCCTCTGGAGCTTGTACATTAACGATCGTGCTTTTACTGGGCTGGGAAATTTCAGCTTTTACAGGCCAAAAAAGAAATTTGCTGATCCAGTGTCTTGGTTTCATTCTTGCCACACTCAGTTAAGCCAAGTGTGCTTTTCAAAAAACTGCTTCACATAGAGACGGTCCAAAGTTTTGGTCTGGCACGTGTGAAATACAGAACTGATTCCCTGAATGCACAGACAGATTGTAAATGACTTACCTCCTCACTTCCCTACTGTAATCCCTCTTGGATTGGCTCTATAGGAAAATAAAGGTGCAACTTTTTTTATTGAAGACAGAAACCTTATCCATTATTGTTTTCCTTGAGACACCTCTTGTTTTGGCAAGCACAGGCTTTCTGCAGTCTTTTAGCAACTCAGGGTGTAGCTGGAACTTGCATTATATATGGGCTTGAGCTGAGTAACTGCTCTCTCGGAAATCGCTCGCAGATCAGGTCAGCCAGTGTCTGCTCTTGTTAGATTCTGCTATTCCTTAAACAGCATTTTAAGACTACAGGCTTGTACAATTGGCCTGGGTTAGGTCTGGTCTTGCCAATACTGAAACATAGCGCAGAGCTCCTCTGAAGGCTGACCGGGTTTCCAGGGAAGCCATCAGTGAGATTCATCCTCACTTGTGCATTCGGTGCTCTGCGGTGCAGTGATGGGCACACAGACCTGTCCCCACTGTTTCTGTGCTGTTTGCAACATTGCCCGTCATTGCCCATTCCCTGTGCAGCTCTGCTGTGCCTGCTCTGGAGAGCTCAGTCTGCCTCTGCGTGGTAATTGTCCACGATGACAGTCAGGCTCTAGCAGGGCATATTTTTCTGAATGTGTACAGAAACCTACTACCTGCACATCCTTGTGTGCATCCAAGTGCAGACAGAGCAGACAGATACCTGCTTTGGGATGGATTCTATCTTCTGCTGATCAATACCTTTAAAAGGGAAATACTTCTCAATATTGGTGGTGCCAGGGTATCAGTAGCGCCCATTCCACAGCAGTGTTTGTAGCTAAAGCTCTGATAATTCTGTTGCCTCTTTCTCCAGCTGGGTGTCCATGGATACGCCTTCCTGAACACCAACAACGGCTACATCCTTTCACACCCAGACCTCCGTCCCTTGGTACGTAGAGCTGTGGATCTGAGAACCTTTGCTGCCTTGAAAACAGTGACTTTCAGTGCTGCTTCTGATTTCTTTGGGCTTTTTGAGCTGTGAAGGCCACCAGCCTCTGACATACAGGCACCCAGGAGCCCGAGGACCAGCTGGCCTCGTTGCTGAGGTGCCCGGGCACGCGATGATTTTCCATTTCAGACACGTGCTGGTCAGCACAAAGCCACCTGCACACAGCTGTAAGCATTAGTGTGGTCACCACAAGAGAGAGGGCCACCACAGCAGCTGTCTTCAAAAAGGCAGCTTCGCACAGCGAGACCACAGGCACGGGGAGCTGCTTCAGGGTGCGAAGAGAAGGGACACGCCGTGTTTGCAAGGCGGGGCAAGGCAAAGCTAGACGAGGGCGCTGCTTCATCCTTCCACCGTAAATTGGCCTCTCCTAGTCCCATTCACGCCTTTTCCCTCACCCCGGAGATTAGTGGAATCTTGCGTCAATTAGCTCCAGGTGAAAAGTCTCCCATCAGCGGAGTCAAAGCCTGACTCCCATCAGAAGAGATCTCCTGCTGGTATTATAATGTTAATGGGATTATACTCTTAGCTGCAGGGAAAAACCTGATTTCCTGCAGGCAAATGTGTTGTACTGATCTGTTTAGAAGAAGGCCACAGCCTTCACCTGCACGTTTAGCTGTGTTCCTGTCTGTCCCTTGCTCCTGGAGCAGCCTGTCCCACTCGAACTCCCCTAGCCCCTAGCAGCCTGCATACAGAAATACGTGACATGGGACCAAGGAGATACTTGCACAAACGCTGCCTTCCTCGTCAGAGAATAAATGAGACACCCCTATTTTTCAAATTACACACCAGTTCTTAAAGGCTTAGCTTAGGAAGTTATCTAGCTGCTTACTTGAGTATTTTTCTTCCTTTTTTTCTTTTTTTTTTCTTTTTAAATGCCAGTATAAAGAAGGAAAGAAACTGAAGCCTAAGCCGAACTACAACAGTGTAGATCTCTCAGAAGTAGAGTGGGAAGACCGGGATGAAATAGTGAGTATCAGAAAGTGAATTCAGCCTTTTTTGTAGCACCTTCTTTCTACTACTTTGTGTGCCCGTACAGAAGGTGTGGGGGAGCAGTGGGCACTCCTGGTGGTTTTCTGTGCCTGACTGGCTCTGGCTAAGAGACAGGTGGTCTACAAGAGGACAAAGCATGAAGCTCCCCTACCAAGTGCTTGTCTTCCTTCCCAGTATGAGTCTTCCTTCTCGTGGAACAAAGAAGGAGAAGTGCTGGGAGGAGGAAGGAAGCACTTTGGAGGATGCTCCAGGGAGCCAGTCTGTGTGTACAAGGCTCTGATGCTGCCTTAATACAGAGCCAGAGTAGTTGAGGAGTGTGGCAGTGCCCTGTGATGTCACCCATCCATGCAGAATGTGAGATGCAGCTGAAGCCACTCAACTAACGAGATCTGCAACAAGGAAAGAAAGTACATTCATCAAGAGACTAAAGCTTGCAGTCACTATTAATAGTGGACACAGAGGATAAAGGACTTAGACACTTGGGTGGAAAAAAAATCCAGAAACCACCTTATTGCACTGAAAACAATAACTGACCAGAGGAAAAAGATTAAAAAAGAACCTTCTCTACTGTCTTTGGAGCAAAATTATTAAAAAGTGATAAAGAAGAAACAGCATGCACCTTTAATAGCTGCACATTGCTGCTTTGCACATCTAGGAACCCAGACAAAATCAGAATAAAGAGAGGTTCTTCTGTGGCTGGTTTCATTTTACTCAGAACTAGGAGGAAATAGATACTTAAATTACTAAGATAAGAACTGAATTTGGAGTAAGATAGAATTAGCTGTGAGACACATGCTTCTGGATTACAGGGGAGACTGCTGAGATAAACGGATCTGATGCTATAGATATCCACTTAAACAGGTAGGACAAACAGAGCAGCAAGAGGATTAAAGTAGCTACTGCCACTAGTGCAGGCCAAGTACAAAGGCAACATCAAAGGAACTTGGGAAGTGGAAGAGTGGCAAATTGAGAAAGGGAACACAGCAGAACTGGCTGTGTAACATGGAAAGCAAGACAAAAATAAAGAGGTCCTACATACAGTGGAACCATCAAGATGCAAGTTGCCAGCAGCTTTGTATAGGTTCACTGATCTCTTATAGGACTTTGCTCCCACTGTAGTTTTCTCTCTCACTGGAGCCACTTTTAGATCTGTTCCTCTTTGCCTAGTTTGCTATTAAAAAAAATAAAATAAAAAATAAAAAAAAGTCCAGGAAATGAAAGGAATTTGCTTTGCTCTGATATTTATTTGGCTAACGGGTTCCTATCTGACCAGCTAACACTGACACCTGAATGCAAATATGATACCAAGTGTAAGGTTCTATAGGCAACCAGAGTAAAACTATCCAGGGGAAAAAAAACGTCATGAAGCCAGCATGAAAAACAAAAGCCACTTTGTGTTCTTGTACTGCATCTTCCAGAAGAAAGAAAGGTTGCAGTCGCTGAGGGTGCAGAGACATTCAGTGACGTGAGTGATATCTGCAGTGTGACTTCAGCAAGTCTAGAGACTCTCAAGATACACCCACTGCAGTAGAAAGCTGCCAACATTTCAACACTCCGATTTGTAGCTATGGTATTAGATCAATGACAGACTCAACATCAGTTGCAGTATAATCTCAGCAACACTGATAAGCAGCACATTCAGACTGGAAAAAAATGCCCAAGTGCTAATGATGTGTAATACAGCCAGCTGCTAAAAAGAAATCCAGGGGAGGGAAGATGGCATTGCCTGGAAAATGCCAACTGATGCCACTTGCAGCCAGGCAGCAGCAAGGGCTTGGGCTTGCCTGTAAAGCAACACAGGGATATTCACAGTGTGAGAGGAAAAAGGGCCACAGTCTGATGGGGAAGCCATACAAGGAGTGGCTGAGGTCTCTTGGTCTGTTCAGCCTGGAGGAGGCTGAGGAGAGACCTCACTGCTGTTAGAGCTTCCCTGAGAGGGGAAGAGGAGGGGCAGGCACTGGTCTCCTCTCTGCAGTGACCAGGGACAGGACCCGAGGGAATGGCCCGAAGCTGTGCCAGGGGAGGTTTAGGTTGGGTCTCATGAGAAGGTTTTTCCCCCCGAGGGTGGCTGGGCACTGGGCACAGCACCAGCCTGACGGAGCTCGGGAAGCGTTTGGACAACGCTCCAGGCACAGGGTGTGACTCCTGGGGATGGTGCTGTGCAGGGCCAGGAGCTGGACTTGATGATCCTTGTTTCCAATTCAGGATATTCTATGATTCTAAACCCAGAACCCACAGCAAATCCTGCAGGCTGTCAGACCAGAACAGAGAGTATGCCGAGGCTCTGGAAGGAGGTCAAACACTCTTAGCCAAAAAGGAGTAATAGTACCAGTCAGTGTTTTCATTTCCAAGATGTGGGCCTTGGGAAACGTGAGCTTCATATTCTAGGTCTGTAAATAACCCACATCAAACAGCCATAATAAACAAAACCGTGGCCTTGTAAAGCCAGTGCAGTTGAGACTGGCTAGCACCTGAATGGGGGCCTGTCTCTGGAAGTAAGGAAACAATTTGTGAATGAGTAAGTTACTTTCCACCTATTTTTTTCTATCCAGCCTGAAGCAATAGACTTGATATGCTCTGGCAGGCTGGACCTGAAGTCAAAGCCTCTGTATTTATGGAAAAATTTCCTGGATCTTTCTTGCAAGAGGCTGGGAGTCACTGTGAAGATTACATTTTACTTTTGGAACCTGGATTGAATAAAGTGGTCTCCTCACTGCCTATCCTGCTCTCACACAGTCTTGCTTTGCTGTGCTAAACAGCTGCTTTGCTGCACCTCAGAAGTGGTGCTGAATACAGCCTATAATTTATAAATCAGTTTTAAAAATGTCAAAGAGCTTTGGATTCAGTCTGAGGGAGTTAGTGGGTTTCTCAGTTTTCTCCTCTTCCAGGCTCTTAAAGCACTGTGCTAATGAATTTCTGGCTGCCAAACAGTGAAGTCTGTAACTGGGACTGGCAATTTCATAGATTCCAGATCCTTTCTTTTTGCTAAAAAGACATATCAACAAGCTTTCAGGATAAACTATTACTATTCTTTATCACTTATCAGCTTGACCGTACAAGGATTTTGATCACTGCAAACAGGTTTTCTGTTCAAAAGAAGCAAGACAGAGCTGGGGAGGAGAGGGAACCAACAGTGATTCTTTCTGCCAGCCCATGTGTGTTAATGACAAGTGGCTCTGTTCATTCCCGCTCTGCCCTGCCTGGAGTCACTAATACCAAGCTTGTTCACCTCTGCAGCTGAGAACTGCTATGATCAATGGGGAAACAGGCTACCTCTCTATGGATGTGAAGGTCCCCGTGGACAAAGGGGTAAGAAATTATCCTTCTGTTCAGGTCACACAGGGGAGTGGATGGGAAGTGGATGCTGAAAAACCACAAAGGATGTGGTTTTTAATGTTCAGCATTCCTGAGCGTGAGGATTTTATTGTTTCACCACGTATATAACGCATGTGCTAAAGACATACAAGAGAGCATCATTAGAAGTGCTCATTACACCTACCAATATTCTGCTCCTGGAAAGGCATTGGAAACGTCTCTCAGCTCCCTACTTTGTCCAGGCAAAGCCAAAAAGCATGTTGTTCATTGTTTATAGGGCTGTGAAATGAATCAGAGATCTTCAAGAGTTAGAATGCTGAACTGACTTAGAACGAGATTTGGAGACTATTTTGCCACCCTCTCTCCCTACCCAAAACCACTCATGAAAACTTAGTCCCTCACTTCGTCAGACTGTGATTCCCTTTATCCAGGTCCAGGATTAAATTTCTATGCAAATATTTGCAGAGGTTTTATGAAAAGCCTTAGTGAAATGGAGACTTTTGAACACTCCCTACCAGCTCTAGGGCAGGGTTATACATCTTCCTATGGAGTCAGTGTGAAATTATCTTGTACGTTTATGTTCACTGGTACTTTTTCATTCACGTTTATTTAACTCTCTCAAAGATTTTGGCTTTCATCGTTTCCTGTTAGGAAGTATTCCAGAGTCCTGCAAGTTACACTGCCCAGAAGTCTTCCATATTTCAGGAAAATTTTCCATCCTTTATAGAGGGCATTTTTTTCAGCAGCTGGCTGAACTGCTCCCATGCTAAGCCACAGTCAGCACCAATTCCAACAAACCAAATGCTCCCAGCCACTGCTGAAATGGTGCCATTTCCTAATGAAGACACCCCTCTGTTTCCTCTGAGTGCTTGTCCTGCTAGATCTTGTCACTAATATTTTTCTCTCTTTTCTTGGTGTTTGCAACGCTCAGGTACCTGTCAATGGCTTTGCCTTTTGTCTCCTGGGCTTTGCCAACATCTGCATTTGAAATATTTGCACACTTCTCAGCTATTATGACTGTTCTGTTGATTCTTCTATCGTTTCTGGTGCACAAGTACCAGGGCTTCACTGAATTATGTGCCTGTTTCCCTGTTGCTGTGTACAAAGCAGCTATTCTCTGCAATAGGGTATTTCTGAACAGGGAGCCCCCAATCTCCTTTCTGCTGTCCCTTCAATTTTTGTTCCCTCCCACGGCTGCGCTGGAACTGCCACCCTCACTTCTGTGTTTCTTAGCTATTTTTTCCAGTTGCCATTTTTCCACATGGAACCCACTTCTCCTTTTCATCCAGCCTTTCTAATTTTAAGGGCTGTTGAGACACTTTTTTCAGTATGCAGAGAAATGTTGTTCTATTTTGTCTTACAGATAGATCCCTGTGCAGAAGGGCTGCTAAGGCAGATTCTGTTCCTCCCATTAGATTTTTTTCACCTGATGGCCTGTTGTTTACTGTTTCTTTTTGTTTACAGTGCTGCAGCTGGTTCTCCCTCCATATCTTATTTAAGCCCACTTTAACCGATTCTTTGGAATAAACGTTCATGAGAAGCTGTTTCAAGTACTTTATATAAACCCAGATATATTGCATATCCTTTATTTCCTTCATCCATTACCTTAGTTATTCTGTCAGAAAAGTAATCAAGGTTTTAAAGCAAGATCTATTCTTTGTAGGTCTAGATGGCTTATTTTGCTAGTTTAACCTCTTTGTGCACCCTCAGTAACACTTCTTCTGAGTCATCCAATGATAATCTTTGTAGTTCAATATTTTAGAGACATCCTTCTGCTCCCCTAGCCAGGGGAAAAAGAAGATAATAAAAAGTAGCCTTGGTAAAGAGATATTATTTGTTTCATTCTGCAGCTCTGGAAGCCTTATGAAGCACAGTAGGGGACTGAGGCTGAGTATGTGACAGTTTTACTGTTATCAGAATACACATGGCGTGGAAACCAGAAATGAAGCTCAGTAATTCCCACTTGTACTCTGCTAGCTGATGAAGCAGAGCAGCATCGAAACAAAGAAAGTGCTGACAGAGCCTTGAAACAAAGAGAATGAGGCAGCCAGACTGTGCAGAGAAGACCTGAGTGAAGGGGATAGAAATTATTCTGTCAGCCATGTAAATGTCAATACCCCACATTGATTTCAGGAAGGTATCGAGAACAGAGTGAGGTAGAGAGGGAAAAATAAGGAACAAATACAAGAGGCAGTCGTTAGGGAGATCTAGTGGCAGAACTGCCTTTGCTTGCAGCTTGAGTACAGAAGGGCTGTGAATGTGAAAGCAAAAGAGAGAGGACACGGGTAGAAGCTGTGGCAAAGCTCTGGAAATGGCAATAGCCAGGCCTGGATGCCTAGCACAGCATCCAGTCTGGAAAGCCACGTGTTCCCAGACTGCAGGGGATGGCAGTCCGCCGTCCTGTCACTGTGCCAACATGCCCAGGCTCTTCTCCCTTGATCCTCACTATGCAGCAAAGTCCTGCCTGATCATCCTCAGCCCCCCTTGGCTCAAGGGTGCCTCTGCTTCTCTTCCATCCCCTGGATAAGTGAGGGTACCTTCAGCTGTCTTGGGGATGGCTGGGCACACACCAGAAGAGGGGCACGTTAGGGGGGAAAATGATGAGCAGAACAAGCCCTGCTAAAAGAAAGGGTCTCAGAGTAGTGGCCAGGTCTTTTCCATGCCTCCCTGCATCCATCATCAGATCAGACAGGCAAGAAAAGGGAGGGTTTTGTACCACCCACAGCCACCAAAACACCACCAAGTGACATTCTTTGGGGGTATCACAGCCCTTTGGAAGATCTTGCACATTGAGAGAAATAACTTCATGGAAAAGGTTATTTAAAAATTGGAATGGACTGCCCAGGGAGGTGGTGGAGTCACCATCCCTGGAGATGTTCAAGAAACCACTGGACACGGCACTCAGTGCTATGGTCTACTTGACAAGGTGGTGATAAGTCAAAGGATGGGCTTAGCGATCTCAGAGGTCTTTTCCAACCTTGGTGACTCTGTGTGGTCTTGGCACAGCAGAAGATCCTGTTGTTCAGCAGTACAGTTGCCACAGATGGAGGCAGAGAGAGGAGAAAGGGGCTAAGCTACCTGCCACCTCCTCACCTAACAATATCCTGAATCCCCATCACACCTAACGATATCCCCCAGCCCCATCAGCCCAGCGAGCACAAACTTGGTGCACACTGTGCAGCTGGAGCCCTTTGTGCCCCGCTCCACTTCCAGGGCTGCACAGCTCGAGCAGGTCAGAGCAGGCACAACTTTCCCTGGGGAACACTGAGTTTTCTGTGTTCACTCCCCTGTCTCCCACACACATCCTCTCACCTCGTTCTCAGACTGGGTCTAGGATTTTAAACATATTAGGGTTCATATACTGGCATAAGGCTTGGATAGAAACTTTCCAGAAACTTTTCTCCTTTGGAAAAGAGTTCCACTGAAATCAACACTTTCCTACAGGAAAAGGCCAGTCTGGCAAACAGATGAAGTTCTGAAGCAGCTTTCAATAATCTGAAATGTCTTCAGTTGAAATGTCAGTCTGAAAAAAATATTTGCATGGGAATCAGAATGGCTTGGATTTGAAACAGCACTTTTTTTCCAAATTGAAAATGTAAATTTTTTTTGTACTGATTTTTTAAACAAAATTGGAATATGCTAATGTTTTGTTCCACTCTGGCATGAAAGCAAATGTCAGGAATATCAGTGTTTCCCACAGGAGTGGGGAGATTTGGCCCTGGCTGCCCACCCACACAGAGGGTAGATTTGCCATTCTGCCTCTCCTTCAACTCCACCCCTCCTTCCTATCTGCCCCTGAGCCCCGCTCCTGCTGGAGATGATGATGATGATGATGTGCAAAGCTGTCAAGGTTGCTGTGTCTAGCAGAAGAGCAGCAGGGCCCCAGCACTTGTGCATGGAGGAGGCAAGAGGGAGGGCAGCTTCCCCCCACCCCTTCCTGCAGCCAGTGCAGGAGCCCTGGAACAAAGAAAGGTTTATCTGAAGCCCTTATTGGAAAGATAGAGTGGCTGCCTGGATCCTGAAAGTCCCAGGGTGCTGGGTGTGCTGAATACTGCACATTCATCCCTGCCTCCAGCCAGCCCTAGCAGGGTGTGAGGTGTTGGTTTTGCCTAGCCTTGGGGACATGTATCCCAGGTCTCCATCACCACTACGCCCTTGGTGTGTCAGATGGTCTCTCTTATTCATCCTCTTATTTCAGAAACGAGTTCTCTTCCTCACCAATGATTATTTCTTCACGGACATCAGTGGCACACCCTTCAGGTGAGCAAGGACTCATGTGGCACCAATACAGTGTATCAGAAGTCTGATCAGAGACAGCAGATTGGTCCCTTCTCTTCATAAATCTTGCTACAAGTCATAGGTAGAGCAGTAGGCATAACTGACTTCTTTGTTCCTATAGCCATTAGGATATTATTTGGGGTCAATTCAAAAGGTATATTATGATTTACCTGAAATTCAGAGTCCAAAATCTATACCTTAGGTAAAGCATGTTGTTTCATTTCAGAGAAATGAGACAGCTTAAATTTTCATTTCCACTGAATATGGTGTATGGCTTTAAAAAACCTCAACATTGTTACACACTGAAAATTATAAAACAACAAATAACAAATGAATGAAATTGGGGGAGGGGAGGAAGGGGAGGGAGGGGGTGTTGGTTTTTTCCCCCCAGCTGAGATGGTTTGAAGCTGGCACAGATTTGAGAAATGTTATCGTTGACCTGGACCTACAATGTTGGCCAAAATAGTTGTCACCAGCAATGCCTCAGAGCTCTGCATACAGTTTCCTTAGCCCCCTGTGCTGAAATCGGATCTCACTTAATCCTCTTCCAGTGATGTTCTTGTGTGTAATAGCTGTGGAGGGAGTTAATGTCTTTAAGGGTTGTGACTGCAGGGAATGCAGTGTCATGTTTGGGAATGCCACCTCTCCTTGCTGACAAGCCCTCTGTTTTCCTTCTTGCCCACAGCCTGGGTGTTGTGCTGTCCAGGGGGCACGGGGAGTACATTCTGCTGGGGAACACGTCAGTGGAAGAAGGTAGGTTAATCTGAAAGGGACAAGGGAGCTACTCTGAATGTCCCCACTTCACTTCTCCTTCAGAGCCTGCATGTGTCTGTCTGCTTCCTCACTGAATACTCCATGTACTCTCTGGTTTCAGGTTTGCACGACCTGCTCCAGCCAGACTTGTCTTTAGCAAATGAATGGTAAGTGGAGGAAATCCTGTCAGTGACACAGGACTTTGTCATGATATTTGGGCAAAGTTCCCAGCAATCTGGCTCGAGTTCACCACCCTCTGTGGCCCAGACAAAAAGCAGTGCTGTTCAGGTGCTGTATCTGCAAAGACCTGGTTGTCTCCATGCAATTGAGTTTCACCTTTTCCTTTGGGACATCCCATCAAGACCTGGCACATTCCTCTCCTAAGAAACAGCTGAGATTTATCCTCAGTCTTCTGTGCTCAGACTTACTTTGTTCCCCCTCGTGTTGCTCAGAATTGTCTTACAAAACCTACAGTATGTCAGACCTGTTAGGGAATTTTGTTGCAAGCTTGGTGAGAGATTCAAATGCTTTTTAAAATTCTAGTTTTATTTTTGGTTGGCATCCTTCTGAACTGAGCCTAGACCTAACTTCTGGTGAACATGAAGGTGATTTATGACCCCTGTTTCAATAGCAAGCAGAACTTATGGTTTTGCTTGGTTTGGATATGAAACAGGGTGAAGCACGGCACTTTCCATTTATTGCTGTGAGGTTTGGGGTTTTCATGAACCCAACATTCAGTCCCACTCAGTCACATGAACCCAGGCTGTATCAAAGCCAAAATAACTATATTCAAGAATCCCTGCACCCCTTCTCACCTCTCATTACACTGTCAAGTTTCACAAGCAGCACATTTGAGACACAAACAGCGACTTCTCCTTTTACTCCTGACTTCAGGTGTCAGCTTACCACACTTTACATATTCATTTCTCTTAGACTTTCTCATAAATCACTCCTTTCAGCCCCTTTATGAGTTTTGATTCTCTCTTATAACCCCTTCCTCTCCCTTGTCCTGACAACGGAGCGGTCAAAATTGGAAACAGGATTAAAAGACTGGTTTCTTTTACAGCACAGAGCATTTCCAATACATTCTTCCACTTCTCCCTAAACTGTGTCCTGAGGCTCCTGCAGTTGTCCCTGTGGGACAGCTTTTGTTGTCACCCTATCACACTGCAGGATCATTCCTCGTATCACATTTTGTTCCTCTCTTTATTTTTTCTGCTTCTGGTCTGCTCTCACATTGCACATGACCCTCTGCTTTTCAGGTCTCTCCATCACAGTGTTATTGTCTGTACAGGCACACGTACACATCTTACACAGCTTAGCGCAGGAGGCTGCTGGCAGGATTTGGAACAGCTCTGTTGCATGGTGAGCTTATGCTGGAGAACACAGCAGCCCCACTAAGCACAGCAGTTGGGTTAATTGGTGTTTGGTTTAGTGGTAGGGTTTGACTTACAGTCACATTGTTGGATTTAGAGTGGGCACAACATGCAGCAATGGTAAAGACTTTGTAGACCAAGGTTTCTTGCTGACTTTCTTTTTGCAGTTATTATCTTCCAGGAGCATTTGTTTGACTGTTGTTTCTCTTTGCCCTTTTGGGCTTCTTCTCCACTTCCCACCAGGATTTACTGCATCACCGACATTGATCCCGACCACCGAAAGCTCAGCCAGCTGGAGGCTGTGATCCGTTTCCTCACTGGAGAGGAGCCTGACCTGGAATGTGAGTCCCAGGCACTGAAAGGGCCCTGCTGGGGTCTTCCTGTACCCATCACAAGGGAGAGGGGACTGTGACAAACTGATTGGTGTCAGACTGAACTCCTGTGCCATTTGCTCACACAGGCAGGACTGAACTCAAGCCAGATTAATTCACAAGTGGAAATGAGCTGAGGATCCACCTCCTTGTCTCTGTCAGGGGATTTTTTCCATTTCAAAGCTGACACAAAACTCAACCTTATTGGAGGTCTCAACATAGGAAATACTGGAAAATGGAAGGCTTGAATGGAGCTTGGCAGGGGCTGCACACCAGGTTTAAGACTGACTGACTGGGCTAGAGGGGGCAATAGCAGAAGCCAGGAAAAGTGCTGAGATGATTCAGTTTCCCAGGGACCCCAGGCATCATCCTCCAAGGACTCACGGTGCCCTCTAGAGAGAGATGGATTCTTTCAGAACAAGGATTATTAATTTCGTTTTCCAAACACAGCAGGTAACTGATCCAGGAGAAAAAAGTGGTCACAGGATTATCATCTTTCCTGCTCCCCCTGCTGCTCATCCCTTGCACCAGGTCCCATTTTCCTACAGTTGATACAGCACCACTAAAGAATGGGATCTCTATCAGGGGGCAGAGATGGGCAGCTGTACACAGGAATTCCTTACAGCAATTGGGTTTTAGGATGTCCTTCAGCCCCCTTAGCTGTGCCAAGTACAAGCTTTTGCCTGTAATGCTGCACCTGAGAGGCAGGCACAAAGCTTTGGCACAAGGATGGGAATCTCTTAAAAGTAAAATCAACTGTAATCTGGTAATTCTTCCTCTCTTGCACAATGTGAGCAGTCCCCTCCTGGCTGTCCTTGGGGTAGGCTGGAAAGAGGAGATGTATGAGTTGAAGAGGCCAGGGAAGAGGAAAGTTTCAGGAGAGCTGACGGTGAGAAATACGCAGACTTGGAAGTGCTGTGGAGGAAAAATATGATTTGAACACATCCTAGACATGGGGGGCCTGAAGAGGGAAAGATCTCATGATGGGCTCTGATTTTGAGGCTTGAATAACAACTATGGAGAGGAGGATCCCGAGATCTGTGACAAAGAAATTTGGGAGAACTTGAGATAAAACATTAAGGGACACCTGGAACATCAACCCAGAAAGTTCAGTGCCAGAAACACTGAAGTGATGGGTGTTCTAGGTGGCTCCACCTAGAACAGCACTGAAAGGGGCATTTCTGCACAATGGTCACCATGTTCTCACCAATTAGTGCAAGCAGGGCAATAGAGAAACAAAGCAGGTCAAAGAACTGGGATTCTGGGGCACGTCATTTAGAACATGATGATACCTGGAAGATTCCTAATCGCTTCTTAGCTCCAGTGCAAAGGGGATTAGAGTCAGAGCCTGGACTGGCTTGAGCATCTGGTGAAAACCAGGACAGGACAATGTTTTGTGACTCACAGTAAGGAAGGAGGGCTAACAGAGAAGCCAGTGAGCAAAGGGACAGAGTAGAAGCCACAAAAAAGTCATTAGTGGTTTTGAAGGAAGCTACTTGAGTGGAAGATGGTGGCTGGTATCCTCTCTACAGGATACCCAGAAGAAAGTTCAAGGCAGGGATTTGAGGCAATGGCTATGGACAGCCTGTTCAATGGAAGAGTCAAGTGAAGGTCTAATGAATAACTTCAGTTGAAAGCCTCTCACTTGCCCACACTTGTTTGGGCACCACCCTTCCACAGAGTTTGGAGGGGAACGGGTCTGATGATTTTGAATATTAGGAAGAAATTCTTCGCAGAAAGGGTGATTAGTTATTGGAACAGCTGCCCAGGGAGATGGTGGGGTCACTGTCCCTGGAGGCGTTTAAGGAAAGACTGGACATGGCACTCAGTGTGGTCTGGTTGGTCTGGTGGTATTGGGTCATAGGTTGGACTCGATGCTCTCAGAGGTCTTTCCCAACCTCATTGATTCTGTAATTCTGTGATCTTGGCTGTGACATCAGCTCCTATGCTTTCCACCACCCAGGGTGCTAGGACCACTTCTCTGCCCTGTAATGGGAGGCCTCTTTTTTGTGCCACACTGATCCACTGTCCTGGACAGGCAGGTGTTCCTCACCAAGGGACTCTCTAAAACATCTAGGGAGAAAGATGTCTTTCTCTCCTGATTTTTGTTCTTCCTTTCTCTCCTTAGGTGATGAAGAGTTGGTCCAGGAAGTGCTGTTTGATGCAGTGGTCACTGCCCCCATGGAGGCCTACTGGACAACACTAGCCCTCAATATGTCCTTGTAAGTCTAGGAGAAATAAATATGGGTAGAACACCACTAAAGATGCATCTCCAGATGCTGTGTGTTTATGCAGTGCCTGAAACAGTCACAAACTTTTGCACAGCATACAAGACCCTGTAGAAATAGCTCAAAAGCTGATAGAAATAGCACAATAGCTTTAGAAATAACTTGAAAAGCGTCTCTTGGGAGTGAACTCCAGTAGGCTGGGCCTCCTTGGGAGAGCCTTTAGTTTGGTAAGGGTTTTGCCAGCGGAGAAAGGGAGTTTAGTCTTGTCTCTGTTGGTGGTGCCTTCAGATTGAACCGCAGGCAGGTACTGCACAGGCTGGCTTCAGCAAACAACTTTCTGTTTTATTACTTCCAGTGAGGCACCTGTTGCTTGTGGTATCTTGTATCATGTCACACAGATCTTCTTCCAGCAGACAACGTGTTACTTACAGATACACATGGCCACTGGCCTCCTGTCCCCATTTCAGTTCCTTGTATCCCTGCACCAACAGAAGCTGAGCCAGTGACAATCCTGCTAGGATACCCAATTATCAGCACAGCTTTAAACAGCTACACCAACACACCCTCTTCATTCACATTCTGCTACCCTGGCCATTCTCTGCATCCCTGATCCAGCCATTCTCCTTCTGCTGTTCCTCTCCTGCACTTCAGCCTCATGAGAGCAGCCTGGAGCAAAGCTAGCAGGGACAGAGGAGCTTATGGTCTACTTAAAAAAGAATGAAATAAGCAGACTTCAAAGGTTTAAATCTGAGGGCAAGTCTTAAACCTGCCAGTTGTCAGCCAGTAACAACCTGTTGCCATTAGCAGGGAGGAGCCAGTATCACTCCTGGTGTAGGTGGGTTATATTGCAAATGAACTTGGGACCAGGTGTCCAGATGTAGCTTCGAGCTTGAAAGGCCCTCACCCTGGAGCAGGGATCACAGCTGTTCTTCTGAGAACTGTTTGCTTCTGCCTGTGTGTTTCTGTTCCACAGGGACACTGAGGCAGGTGTTGAGATGGCGTTTCTGGGCACTCGGGCTGGACTCATGAGGAGTGCCCTGTATGTGGGCTCGGAGAAAATTTCCAACAAGTAAGTCCCTAAACTGCATTAAGGGGTCTCTGTCAGTGTCTCTGAAGGGGCAGCATGAAATCACCACCAGCCTTAGAAATGTTTTTGGGGAGACCGAAACAGAATGGAAAGAAGCAACACCTTAATGGCATTCAGGCTGATTCACAGAGTCAGAGTAGGGGGCCTTTGTCTTCCTCTCTTTTTGAGTTCTGCTTAAAATACTATCCCCAAGTGCACTCATTTGAATGAAAACCTTCAACCATTCCCTGACTTCAGTCATCTGACACAGACAATGCCCACAGTTACTACATACCCCCAGGACCATTTTGCAGTGCAAAGGCTCTGCACTCCAGTGCCCCAGCGACATTGCAGCTTGGCTATGTTTGATCTTTCTGTCTCAATTCCTCTTCCAGATTTATTCTGTTCTGCCTCTTACATTGCCCACATCGCAGCAGCATCCCAGTGCCTTGCAGTGAGGCGTTAAGTGACGTGACTGACATCTGTCACATCCCATTCATTCTCTTGTCCTCTCCCTCAAGGCAGGAGTGTGTGTGCAGTGAAGGGTTTTGACGTGGAAAGGGTAGTTTGCATTCTGCTGCATTTTGAACACGAAGGCTGGTGCATGCTGCTGTAAGAAAGGACAGGTCACAGAGGCACACCAGCAGATGGAACAGAAAGGGACCATGCAGGTGGTGGTTATCAGCTTCTTGGCAGCTGTTTCACTGTCCCCAAGTTCCCCTAACATGAGTCCTACATTTAAGCTCTGCTGTGCCTGAAAGGTGACATTCTTCATGTGTTCAAAGCAGTCTGAACAATTCAGAGTAGCAGCCTCTGGCAACAAGGGAGAAATGCCGTGTGCTGCAGGAGGCTAACATGACTCCTGATTCCCCACTGCTCATCAGGAACAGCGGTCAATGCTTTAAAGAGGCACAGTCACCACGCTGCAGAGACAGACCCCCACACATCCCACAGGAGCAGCTTCTGGAATCCCCTGAAAGGAAGGAATCATAAATGAGGAATTATCATTACGTCAAAATATACAGCAAAACAAGAGCCTGAAAACAAAGGGATTTGCCAGGCAAGCTGTATGAACCTCCAGGGAAGGAAATGACCTGATTTTCATGTGGTCTCTCCTGAGCACCCACTGCCTGTCTTGCCATGCCCCCACGATACATCCTCTTACCTTTGGAAGGACCCCTTTTCTCTAACACTTCAATCCCTGCATCTCTAGGAATCACAGAGTCATAGAATTTATTAAGGGGTTGGAATGGACTTTAAAGATCATCTGTTCCCGACCCACTCTGCCATGGGGAGGGACACCTCCCACTAGCCTGGGTTGCTCAAGGACTTATCCAGTCTTGAACACTGTCAGGGTTGGGGCATCCACAACTCCTTCAGCAACCTGTTGCAGCTTGCTCACCACCCTCACAGTAAAAAAATTCTTCCCAGTATCTTACCTAAATTTCCCCTCTTTCAATCTGTACCCATTCCTCCTTGTCCTGTCACTACAGTTCCTACCAGAGTCCCTCTCCACCTTCCCAATAGGCCCCCTTCAGATACTAGAAGGCTGCTAGGAGGTCTCTGCTCAAAGAGAGAGTCTCCCGAGGAGATGAGGATTTACCCACAGTTGCATAACCTTATGTTTGGGGTGGGTTGTTTGTTTTTGTAGGAGACTGCTCTGTACCCATTCCTCCTTGTCCTGTCACTACAGTTCCTACCAGAGTCCCTCTCCACCTTCCCAATAGGCCCCCTTCAGATACTAGAAGGCTGCTAGGAGGTCTCTGCTCAAAGAGAGAGTCTCCCGAGGAGATGAGGATTTACCCACAGTTGCATAACCTTATGTTTGGGGTGGGTTGTTTGTTTTTGTAGGAGACTGCCTAATCCCCTTGCCTCCCCCGCTCCCCAGCCCCTGCAGTGAGCAATGGCCACAAGCCAGCCGCACCTGCTCCTCCCTCGCCCACCCGC
>NW_008236487.1:1163958-1170326 GCF_000691975.1 Corvus brachyrhynchos | reverse complement strand
CACCGTGTGCCCTCGCCCACGGGAAAGCCCCGGGCGATGAGATGCCGGCCGTGCACCCTGCCGCAGGTGTCCCACTGCGTTGTCCCGAGGAGGGCTGCCGCTCCTCCGCACCGTGAGCAACGTGTTTTCTCCCGGCAGGAAATTCCTGACACAGAAGGACAAGGAAAGTATCTTCACCATGGACCACTTCCCTCTGTGGTACCGCAGGGCGGCCGAGCATCCCCCCGGGAGCTTCATCTACAGCATTGTCTCAGAAGATGATTCAGGTAACGCCAGCCTGAACACAGAGCAGTTAAAAAAGCTTTTCTCCCCTTGCATCCCACAGCACGCCCATCCCGATCCCTTTATCGCTGCCTCCCGCCTGCTGGGAAGGGCTGAGACCTGCCCTCTTGGCGTTACCTTCGCACCAGCGTAGGGACAGAGAGGTCATGGCCACGATACCAATCACAGCAGAAAGATGAAGCTACAAGGTGTGGGGAAGGCAGTCAGGAATGAGAAATGCAGGGCTACAGGGGAGGGGAAGGATGGAAATGGAAATGCAGGGCTCGGGTAGATGGAAAGGTTTAGGGAGGCAGGAGCTGGGGGAACGCAAGGTTTTTGCGGGGCTGGAAAACACACGAAACATGACAAGGGAACAGGAAAGGTGTTGCAGAAGGGATGAGACACATAGGTGTGGCCAGGCTTGGGAGGGAACAACATCAGCCCTGCTGGATGACAGTAACAGGTCAGGGTTTGCTGGTGAGGGACCAGCAAACAGTCAGGAAGTCTAAGTTTAGAGGGTATCATTTTTTCCATCACCGCTTTCCATGACAGGAAAGGATGGGTTTGTTATGGAAGATGATGGAGGAAAAGGGTGGAGGGGGAAGGCTCTTCCATAGCATTGGTGCCCTGCATCCTTCCAATCCTAGTACTAGAATATGGCATCTCTTGCTTGGCAAAGAAGTTCAAACGCTAGAAGAAAGCAAGGAGTGGCTTTTCAGTATCTCTTGCTTAGGGTGTTGGTTCCTGTGAGTATGCAGGGCCAGCCAGGACCTTCTCAAAGGCTGGAAGAGAGCAGAAGAGCCTAAATAGAAACAAGCAAAACAAAATACTCATGTGAGACTCCTCCACAGAAGGCAGAAATCCCCTCTGTGCTCCTCCCTGGCCCCTAGCTCTCCTCCTCTGTCACAGAGCTCGGCACTGTAGCTGTTAAAGCTTTTTGTGGCACAGTGGTGGGAGTCTGGTGGGTGGGAAAGCAAGTAGCAAAGAGAAGAAAACCAGCCTGGGAGGCAAGAGATGAACCAGGATGGAAAGGGAAAGGAATGGAAAGAGAAAATACTCGAAACCTACAAAAGCCTCTCTCTGCCCAGCACTCTTACATCTCACTTAAAAGGCAGGTGTGGAGAGATGGCAGGAGGGACCTTTTACTCCCCTGCAAGCCATGGCATCTGCTCTTTGGAATAGAGCATTGGTTGGAAAGCCAGGCAGTGACACCCTGTGGGACTTCCCAGGGCAGCCATTACCCAGGCCACAGTAGTCATTGCTGGCTAAACATTGAGGTTGTGGCTTGCTGTGGCCTTCTTAGAAGTCATAGCTAGTTTGGGATGAAGCCAGAAGACAAGTAGCTGGCACTGTTCCTGGTTTCACATGGCCATGGGTCAGAAGCTTCAATCAAGTTCAGAACCCCATTCACCTGGAAACCCTGCAGGCACATTGTAAGAAGTAGCACTTGGCCCTGAAGACCTCATGCCCTAAACTGTAAGGGAGATTATTAGCCTCTTTAGGGATGAGCAGTTGGGCTTAGAGAGACTGTGATCCATGGGATCACACAATATGCCTGGAAAGCGTCAGGAAATACTACCCAGTGCTTCTGAGACAGTGGTTCACTGTAAAGCACAGTCCAGGGCCTTCCTCGACATCTGATGAAGCAGGGCTGCCCCACATTTTAGCCAAAATAGGCCACCCAGTTTCTTACTAAATTCTATCAGATGCTGAAGTCCCCTTTTCATGTTTTCCACAAATCCCCTGCTGTTTCAGGAGGTTTTCATGGCAGATGGACTTCTAATCATCTAAGAAGGAAAACCCCCAAGAGCTCTCTGTTGAGGAGGAGACCAGCAGGAAATGACTGCAGGTCATCAGGATCATTTAGGCACAGCACCTCCTTCCAGTGTCCAGAAGTCTCAGAGATAAAAGGACAGCAGGGAAGCCTCTGCATGTCAAGTAGCACTGTTCTTACAACCCAGATTTTTCATGTGTTGGGCAGATTTTTTTTTTTCTAGAAAGCCTGTGTGTATTTTGCTTCTTTGTCCCATCCTAGAACAAGACATTTGGGGTTCACCATAAAGGCAGGATCATGCCCAAGGGATGTGGGCTGAGTATTTGTTTTGCAAGAGTTTTACCACTTTTGAGACACTTGAGCAGGTTAATCTGGCTTTGATCAAAAAACAAAGCCAGAATAGTCAGAGCTTGCAGGCTGAACTGTGGTAGGTGCTGAATTGTGCTCTGGACACACCTAGAATGATAAAGGCAGACGTGGAAAGCAGAAACAAATGCTGGAGTTGTGGGGAAGGGAAGAGTCCCTGACCCATCTGTCTAAGCAAGAGATTTCCACAGAGCACGTGAGGAGGGAAGCAGGTGCAGACTACATCCATCAGGCTGGCCTCCAGACTGTCCCCTGGCAGCTCCCAAAGAGGTGCCCCAGCTGAAGCTATCTAATCACTTTAAAAAAATACACAAAGGGAATCTGCCACATGGACAATTGCAGGCTGAAACAACTGCACCGACAAAGGGAGGTGGGGTTCAGTTGCTTGAGCCCATCCAGCCATGTGGTTTTAAATGCCCTGTGGGAGCTCAGAGGTCTGCACAGGGCTGGCAGATGTGTCACAGGACCTACAGAATGCTTACAGAAGTAGCTCAAGGAGAACTGGGAGACCCTGGAGCATAAGAGAGTTTAGGCAACAAAGTCCCAGAAGACTTTGTTCCTAAAATGGAGTGCACTCTGGAAGCACCTGGAAGTGCTGTGTCTGCAGTTTGAAGTGCTGGCCTGGCTTGGGTAAGAGTTAGACATAAGCCTGGCCTTCACTGTGCAAGTGGTGTTGGAATTACCTGTCCTGCTTCTCCTCTGTCTCCAGAGTTCAGATGGCACATTGAGCAGAACAGCTAAGAGAAGGCCTAAGAGAAGCTCCACATGCCCAAAATCGAGGAGGCCAATCCTTCACATTTTATCCCAGAATCATGGAACGTTTGGGACTGAAAGGGACCTTAAAGGTCACTTAGTTCCATACCTCTTGCCATGGGCAGGCATGTCTTCCATGAGACCAGGTTGCTCGAAGCCCCATCCAGCCTTGGGTGCTTCCTTTATGCTGAGGATGCCACTTGTATCATGAGCCAGAGAGAAGAGAAAAAGAAAATCCACTCATAGTCCATTAGGCTGCTTATGTGTCTTGAAAGATGCAGCCGTCCAAATTCTGGGGTGTTTCAGAGTTGAGGCATATGTACACACTGTCCTGGATGGGAAAATGTGTGGGCAAGCTTCTCCTGCTGTATTTTACTCCTTTTTGGGGGTAAGTTAACCAAGCCTGCTGTATTTGTGTCTTGACAGAGGGAGGTGGCCTGCCAAAAGTGGTGACAGTGAGCACGGCTGTGTCTGTGTCTGTGGATGGGAAGATGGGAATTGCTGCAGGTAGGACACTGGTTTCTCTTTTTATCTTGAATGAAATGGCTGCATCTTGCATTCAGAGTGGGAGCTGAGAGCTGTTAGGTTGTCATTCAGAGGAAGTGACAGGAGCCACAATAGCTTGTGGTATTGAAAACTAGGCTAAACAGAGAATAATGGAACAGGTACTGAGTGGCTGACAGGCTTCCAAAAGGGAAACAGGCTGTTTGAATGGAAGCTTCCCATCTCCAGTGCTGGTGAATTGGGGATTGAGACTCTTTCTCTGGAGCATGAGTAGGTTGGGAAGTCCATGCAGGTTTAAAACTTTGCAGGAAAAGCTTTTGGCTTTGGAACAGCATCATGTTTATGTGTCTCCATTGTTATCTCAAATGAAAAATAACTTCTGCTGGTGGAATGGGCATGTTGCTAGATCTCCAACTCAGATCTACAGATTGCCAAACTTATTGTTGTATCTGAGCTTTAAACTCCTTTTGGCAGACCTTCACTAGACTGCACCTTCTTTTGGAAAATTCATACAGCACATTGTTTCCAAGAGAACCCCAAAGCTTTTGAAGAGTTGCCATTTTCTGTATTAATTGCTTCAGCCTTTACAGAAGTACACTGAACTCAGAAGCAAAACAGAGCAGCCATTCAACAAAACAAATCAACACTATCAGTAACCCTGGCACCATGCCCAATTTAACCACTCAGCATGGGAGTATTGGGGTAAGAGAAGATGCAGCTCCATGGAAATTTTTTTATTCCTGGAAGCAGTGACTAAAGGAAGAGGTTGATGGAACAGGTAATGGAGTAATTATCACCAGAAATGTGCTGTGATGCAAAGCTTCTTGTGAAATAATGGTCAGTGTTAATGGAACTTTGTATGGTGGAAGGAATGACCGATAAGAGACACCAAAGAACAATTTTGTTACAGGAGTATCCTATAGATAGGATAGGGAAGAGAGAAGGCCATACAGCAGATAACCTTCAGATCACAGAGTCTGCCACTGCATTTGCCTAGGTTGGGTAGGATACAATGAATGCTCTTCAATGCTACTAGCCAGTAAAACTATAGCAATTTAACTTCACCTGATGAAGCATTCCTTAATTTCCAGGATTTCACTAAGTTCTAGCTGACAGTAATAGTCTTTAATTATCACATGGGCATTGAGAAAGTACTTATAAGCTGAAGGATAGGTGTTAGGAAGTAGAACATTTCACTATGTTATACCCAAAGGGAGAAAATTATTATCAGGTCTGTCCAGAGACACCTGTGAACAGAGATAGTTTCAGCAAAGTTCACATCAATAGGTGCTTGGATGATAGAAACTGCTCCCAAAATTGGTACCACCTGACACTGTTATACCCAGCAGAAAATGAAAGAGCACTGAAACTGCACCAAGGGTCTCAGTACAGCACTGAAGCATTTTTCTAAGCATTAATTTGAGAGGAGAAAAGAACATTTTTCTTTTTAAAGGAGTTTGTTTTTCATGATCTTTTTCCTTCGCCGTCCTGACCTGTGGATTAGAGCAGAGGCACAAGCAGTTCATCTGTGTTGTGGTTTAAGCCCAGCTGGAAATTAAGCACCACACAACCGCTCACCCAACCTCCTTCTCACCCCTCCACCGTGGTGGAACGGGGAGGAGAATCAAAGTAAAACTCGCAGTTTGAGATAAGAAGAGTTGAATAACTGAAAATAAAGTAAAATACAACAACAACAATGGTAAATGATAATGAATGATAATAATGAAAAGGGAAAAACAAGCAATGCACCATACAATTGCTCACCACCCACTGCCCCATGCCAGACCCCTCTTCCCAAGCCCAGACTGGTCCCCCTTCTGGGTAACTCCCCCCAGTTTATATACTGGGCATGATGTTCTGTGGTGTAGAATGTCCCTTTGGTCAGTTCAGGTCACCTGTCCCAGCTATGCTCCCTCCCAGTTTCCTTTGTTCTCCTCCTCACTGGCGGAGCACGAGACAAGGAAAAAAGCCCTCGACTTAGGATAAACACAACTTAGCAAAAACCCGAAACATCAGTGTGTTATCAACACCATTCTCATTATGAATTCAAAACGCAGCACTCTAACAGCTACTGAGAAGAAATTAACTCTAGCCTAGCTGAAACCAGGACAATCTGGCACTCAGCATAAATACAAGGAAGGAAACTTCTCAGTGGAAGCACTGGAGCAAGAACAAGTGCCAGGAGGATCTGCCCCTGACAGAGCCATTTCTCTTCTGTCAGCAGTGCTTTTCACAACCCCTGTGGAGATTTCCACCCACTCAGTTATGCTGAATACTGTCTGTGGACATGCTGTGAAGGGACAGGATCCTCTGCAGAGGGTGGAGGAAACAGCAGAGGATAGGGAAACAAATCGTGTTAAAACAGTAACAATAAGGAAAAAAATCTGTCATTTGAGGAAATGATGCAGAACCAGTTTTCTCACTGGCAACCACGAAGTTGAGACAGAGAAATGAATTTTAAATTGCTTTTGTTCCTTAAAGGTACCATGGTCCCTGTCACTAGCAGGTACTTCAGGTGGCCTGACCATAAGCATCTTCTGCTGCTCCCACACATGGTGGGTGTTCTTCATTCTTGGTTTCCTTTGCTCTGATGAAAACAACCCATCTTTGATCCATGGTATGGGTGGGCTAAATAACAGCATCAGGACAAATAGCATCTCCCAAAGGGTCCAAAGTTCCTCATGTCCCCAGCTGTAGCTTCCAAGGACTT